>NC_034189.2:34158533-34458533 GCF_002021735.2 Oncorhynchus kisutch
GCTGCACTGAAAGTAAAGGGGCTGAATAACTTTGCACGCCCAATTTTTCAGTTTTTGATTTGTTAAAAAAAGTTTGAAATATCCAATAAATGTCGTTCCACTTCATGATTATGTCCCACTTGTTGTTGATTCTTCACAAAAAAATACAGTTTTATATCTTTGTTTGAAGCCTGAAATGTGGCAAAAGGTCGCAAAGTTCAAGGGGGCCGAATACTTTCGCGAGGCACTGTATTGTTTAGTACCTTGAGCGTGGCTGAGGTGCACCAGTGACCGGCTCGGAAACCAGATTGCACAGCGGAGAAGGTACGGTGGGATTCGAGATGGTCAGTGACCTGTTTGTTGACTTGGCTTTCGAAGACCTTAGATAGGCAGGGCAGGATGGATATAGGTCTGGAACAGTTTGGGTCCAGGGTGTCTCCCCCTTTGAAGAGGGGGATGACTGCGGCAGCTTTCCAATCCTTGGGGATCTCAGACGATATGAAAGAGAGGTTGAACAGGCTGGTAATAGGGGTTGCGACAATGGCGGCGAATAGTTTCAGAAATGGAGGGTCCAGATTGTCAAGCCCAGCTGATTTGTACGGGTCCAGGTTTTGCAGCTCTTTCAGAACATCTGCTATCTGGATTTGGGTAAAGGAGAACCTGGAGAGGCTTCGGCGAGTAGCTGCGGGGGGGGCGGAGCTGTTGGCCGAGGTTGGAGTAGCCAGGACGAAGGCATGGCCAACCGTTGAGAAATACTTGTTTAAGTTTTCGATAATCATGGATTTATCGGTGGTGTGTTACCGTGTTACCTAGCCTCAGTGCAGTGGGCAGCTGGGAGGAGGTGCTCTTGTTCTCCATGGACTTCCCAGTGTCCCAGAAATTTTTGGAGTTAGAGCTACAGGATGCAAATTTCTGCCTGAAGAAGCTGGCCTTTGCTTTCCTGACTGACTGCGTGTATTGGTTCCTGACTTCCCTGAACAGTTGCATATCGCGGGGACTATTCGATGCTATTGCAGTCCGCCACAGGATGTTTTTGTGCTGGTCGAGGGCAGTCAGGTCTGGAGTGAACCAAGGGCTATATCTGTTCTTAGTTCTGCATTTTTTTAACGGAGCATGCTTATCTAAAATGGTGAGGAAGTTACTTTTAAAGAATGACCAGGCATCCTCAACTGGCGGGATGAGGTCAATGTCCTTCCACGATACCCGGGCCAGGTCGATTAGAAAGGCCTGCTCACAGAAGTGTTTTAGGGAGCGTTTGACAGTGATGAGGGGTGGTCGTTTGACTCCGGGTCCGTAGCGGATACAGGCAATGAGGCAGTGATCGCTGAGATCCTGGTTGAAGACAGCGGAGGTGTATTTGGAGGGCCAGTTGGTCAGGATGATGTCTATAAGGGTGCCCTTGTTTACAGATTTAAGGGTGCCCTATTTTACAGATTTTTGTACCTGGTGGGTTCCTTGATGATTTGTGTGAGATTGAGGGCATCTAGCTTAGATTGTAGGACTGCCGTTAAGCATATCCCAGAATAAACTCTGAAGCTAGATGGAGGGCAATCAATTCACAAATGGTGTCCAGGGCACAGCTGGGAGCTGAGGGGGGTCGGTAGCAGGCGGCAACAGTGAGAGACTTATTTCTGGAGAGAGTAATTTTTAAAATTAGTAGTTTGAACTGTTTGGTTATGGACCTGGAAAGTATGACATTACTTTGTAGGCTCTCTCTGCAGTAGACTGCAACTCCTCCCTCTTTGGCAGTTCTATCTTGACGGAAAATGTTATTGTTGGGTATGGAAATCTCAGAATTTTTGGTGGCCTTCCTGAGCCAGGATTCAGACACTGCAAGGACATCAGGGTTAGCAGAGTGTGCTAAAGCAGTGAGTAAAACAAACTTAGGGAGGAGGCTTCTGATGTTGACATGCATGAAACCAAGGCTTTTTCGATCACAGAAGTCAACAAATGAGGGTGCCTGGGGACATGCAGGGCCTGGGTTTACCTCAACATCACCCGCGGAACAGAGGAGGAGTAGTATGAGGGTGCGGCTAAAGGCTATCAAAACTGGTCGCCTAGAGCGTTGGGGACAAAGAATAAAAGAAGCAGATTTCTGGGCATGGTAGAATATATTCAGGGCATAATACGCAGACAGGGGTATGGTGGGGTGCGGGTACAGCGGAGGTAAGCCCAGGCACTGGGTGATGATAAGAGAGGTTGTATCTCTGGACATGCTGGTTGTAATGGGTGAGGTCACCGCATGTGTGGGAGGTGGGACAAAGGAGGTATCAGGGGTATGAAGAGTGGAACTAGGGGCTCCATTGTAAGCTAAAACAATGATAACTAACCTGAACAACAGTATACAAGGCATATTGACATTTGAGAGAGACATACAGCGACGCATACAGTAATCACAGGTGTTGATTGGGAGAGCTAGCTAAACCAGTAGGTGAGACAACAGCTAATCAGCTAGCACAACAACAGCAGGTAAAATTGCGTTGACTAGGCAGGGAGGGTCGGATTTACTACACACAGAGCCTGAGTGCGGCCGACAGATAAAACATAAACAAACAGAATGGAGTACCATTCACGGTGTCCAAGGGGCAGCGGTGGATGGGACAGGGAAGCTAGACTGGCGAGTATTATCCAGGCAAAAAAAAACTGGCTGGCTGTGCAGAAGGTAAAAGCCGCTAGCAGTGGCTAACAATGACTAAATAGCTTGTTGCTAGTTAGCTGGTTGGCTTCTGAAGGTTCTAAAAATTAAAAATAATAGCGATTCCGTATCACATTGGGTGAGGCAGGTTACCGGAAGGTATAATCGAATAAAAAATCTAAAAGAGATTGAAAGTAAATATGGGTCCAGTGAGTGGATGGGCTGGCTGGGGACGCGGCGATTCAGACAGTTAGCAGGCCTGTGCTAACAAGCTAACAGTTAGTAGGCCGGAGCTAAACAAGCTAGCAGTTAGCAGGCCGAATTAGCAAGCAAGCAGATAGCAAGGGCTAGAAAGTTAGCCTTTGGGGGACGTCGCGATGGGGGTTGAGTCTGTTTATGCCTCTTCATGCGGTGACATCGATAGACCGGTCGTGGGTCCGGATAAAGTAGCCCAGGAGTATGCTTCGGTGGTAACACAGTTGTTCTGGCCAGGCTAGCTTCCAGCTAAGTGGGTGGAAACGCTAGCCAGGAGTAGTCATCCGGGGTTGCGGTTAGCTAGTTAGCTAGTTGTGAAGATCCAGATGAAAAAGTTCTGTTTGCGGTTGGAATCCGGGGATAAAAATAATAGGTCCGTTATGCTCCGGTTAGAGTCGCGTTGCTCGAACTGGCGAGAGCTTTCCGAGCTAAAGGTTAGCTGATGACCACTAGCAATGGTTTGCTGACTGTTAGCTGGCTAGCTTCAGTTGAGGGGTTCCGGATCCGAAGTAAATATAAATTTAAAAAAATAAAAAGCAGATCCACGCGCTACATTGGGTGAGGCGGGTTGCAGGAGATTATTTAGATGTTAGGTTTAGAAAAATGTTTTAAAATATGCGAAGATTTTTTTTTTTTTAACTACGAATATATACAAGGGACACGACGTCTGACTGCTACGCCATCTTGGAATCTAAATCTAAAATAAAGATTAAATAAACAATGACTTGAGTTGAGTGCGCTAACGGGCGCTCAGGAGTGCACTAGCGGGCACCCCCTCGGCCCTCAGGATCAGGACCGGGAGAAACTGGTCCACCCAGTGATAACGGAAAACAGCAAGGCAACATTGACATTTCATTGAATATCAGTTTGGAAAATGTTATTATAAAACACAGCTGGTAATACTAACAATATATAAACAAAGATACATAATTCAAACATGTTACACAATTAGAATTATAACTTATTAGTACAGTGTGGCCACTACTAACATAGGACATGACTGCCTATGTTGCAATACAAGTGATACTATGTAAATGACAGTTTGTGCAGATTTCAGATCATTAAGTCAACCGTTTTCAGGAACAGTGTATGGCATGGACAGAAACAGGAATAACTGGTCCAAAAATGTACTGGGACCAAACAAGCCCACTGGGCACAGATGTCAATTCAACGTCTATCCCACAATGGTTCAACATAATTTTCCATTGAAAATGGAAAGAGAGCAGAAAGCCATCATGGCTTGGGTCATCGTTTTGCAAATACTCGGCTTCATTGTCTATTTACATGCCCATCTGCACATTCCTGAACAACAACCTTTGACCTTTCAGTAGTTACAGGTTACACTTCCCACAATTACCCAATAAGTGGGCCATTGTTAACCTGATGTCAATCAGTTAAGAGCATGAAGCCCTTTTGGGTAAGTAACTCTAAAGCTGCTGGGCTCTGACCTTGGTGACCTCCAGACAGCCCACACTGATTATTTTAACACTCTGCTCCCAGTTCTGTCCAGGCATGGACCCAGGATATGTGTATGCGTAAGCCTACCGTATGCATCGGTCTGTGTTTGTGCGGGTCCCTGCTGCATTCGCAGTGATATGGAAGAGAAAATCATTGCATTCATTGCCTGATATAGGCTATCTATGCTCTTCAAAGTTGCTGTTTGGAGTATGTTATGCACAAATGATGTGTAGTGTGTCAGAACTCTGAGCAGAACTCTACTTTTCGGTGGGTACCCATAAAAAAGCAGAGCATGAAGTGTCCTCAAATAGGTGAGAAAAATGCTGAGCAGACTAAAATGTAGGCTATCCAGGTAAGTAGTGCGTGTGGAAAATGTGCTTGACATAACCGAAGCGTAAGCATTGACCCTATTGAAATGAAACTGCTGATGCATAAAAGCATATGCTTTGGGCACAGATTTGAGATCATTTTCAGAAAGCCAGTAAAAAAGGAAAACATTTTTTTGCACCCAGAAGCTTAATGAAAAATGTAACAATTAGCAAAAAGAGAAACATTCCGAGATGTTTTCTCACAACCTCTGAACAAAAATATAAATGCAACATGTAAAGTGTTAGTCCCATGTTTCATGAGCTGAAATAAAAGATTCCTGAATTTTTCCATATGGACAAAAATATTCTCTCAAATGTCATGCACAAGTTTGTTTACCTCCCTGTTAGTGAGCATTTCTCCTATGCCAAGATAATCCATCCACCTGACAGGTGTGGTATATCAATAAGATGATTAAACAGCATGATCATTTCACATCCTATTCTACTGTTTCTTAGTCTATGCCGCTCTGACATTGCTCGCCCAATTATTTATATATTCTGAATTCTATTCCTTTACTTTAGATGTCTGTATTGTTGTGAAAATGATGCAATAGTAGATAAAATGGGGAGAAGTCTGTCCATAATATAGCGCTGCTCTGCTTTCTTAACAAGGCAGGTCCTACAGGCCCCAGTTTTGTCGCACCTGGATTACTGTCCAGTCGTGTGGTCAGGTGCCACAAATTGGCCAAGAACAGGGCAGCATGGCTGACCCTTAAATGTGCACAGAGAGCTAACTTTAATAATATGCATGTCAATCGCTCCTGCCTCAAAATAGAGGAGAAATGGACTTTATCCCTACTTACATTTGTGAGAAGTATTGACATGTTGAAAGCACCGAGCTGTCTGCTAAAACTACGAGCACATAACTCAGAAACCCATGCATGACCCATAAGACATGTTACCAGAGGTCTCTTCACAGTCCCCAAGTCCAGAACACACAGACGCACACATTCACACACACATGATAACATATGCACTATACACACAGGTACACATGGATTTTGTCTTGTACATATGTGGTAGTAGAGAAGTGGCCTGAGGGCAAACACTTAATCTGTTGTGAATTGTAATGTAATGTTTTTAATTGTATATGCCTTAACTTTGATCGACCCTAGGGAGAGTTGCCTTGGCAACCTTGCCTTGGCAAGCAGCTAATGGAAGTCCTTAATAAATACAAATACCTCATTGTTAACCTTCAGACATATAAGTTACCAGATCTGGACTCAGGGATGGCTAAGTAAAAAATACTACTTAAGTAATTGTTTTGTGTAACAGGTGCTTTACTTTGATATTTATACTTTTGACAACTTTTACTTTTACTCCAATACATTCCTAAAGAGAATAATATACCTTTTACTCCATACATTTTCCCTGACAATCGTTACATTTTGAATGCTTAGCAGGACATGAAAATGGTCCAATTCACGCACTTAAAGAGAACATCCCTGGTCATCCCTACTGCCTCTGATCAGGCAGATGCACTAAACATAAATTCTTAGTTTGTAAATGATGTGTGAGTGTTGGAGTGGGCCCCTGGCTATCTGCAAATTAAAAAACTGTGCAGTCTGGTTAGTTTAATATAAGGAATTTGAAATTTATACTTTTACTATTGATACTTAAGTATATTTTAGCAATTACATTTACTTTTGATACTTAAGTAGATTTAAAAGCAAATACTTTAACTTTTACTTAAGTAGTATTTTACTGGGTGACTAACTTTTACTTGATTCATTTTTATGAAGGTATCTTTACTTTAACTCAATTATGACAATTAGGTACTTTTTACACCACTGGTGGCAAACCGTTCAAGATTGTGAGAGGAAAGCCGAGGCCGGCTGCTGGCACTGGCCAGACAGAGAAATGAATAGGCAGTTACAGTAGAGATGTGTTCACTGACAGATTGATGCCGTTTGGCAGTTCACAGGCCTGGTTTTGAAGCACTTTTCTTCCAAAGATGCATAAAAAACACCCACTGACATAGCTCACACTTATGAAGGCAATGCTGATCTGTCTGCGGCAAATTGATTTTTCAAGACATGAGAACAACTGAGTCAATAATAGCACACAAGAGAACAAAATAGGACTAAGAACCATTTATATTTGCACGTCTCCAGCCAGATTCCCTTCTGTCTCTACCACAGGTGGTTGAACTACATGTGGTTTGAGTTTAATGTACCAAAAGTCCTGGTGTCTCAGATGTCAGTTAATGAATATTACATTTGAAGTCAGAAGATTACATACACTTAGGTTGGAGTCATTAAAACTAGTTTTTCAACCAATCCACAAATTTCTTGTTAACAAACAATAGTTTTGGCAAGTCGGTTAGGACATCTACTTTGTGCATGACACAAGTCATTTTTCCAATAATTGTTTACAGACAGAATATTTCACTGTATCACAATTCCAGTGGGTCAGAAGCTTACATACATTAAGTTGCCTGTGCCTTTAAACAGCTTGGGAAATTCCCCAAAATGATGTCATGAAGAAGCTTTAGAAGCTTCTGATATGCTAATTGACATCATGTGAGTCAATTGGAGGTGTACCTGTGGATGTATTTCAAGGGCTACGTTCAAACTCAGTGCATCTTTACTTGACATCATGGGAAAATCAAAAGAAATCAGCCAAGACCTCAGTAAAAAAATGGTGGACCTCCACAAGTCTGGTTCATCCTTGGGAGCAATTTCAAAACACCTGAAGGTACCACGTTCATCTGTACAAACAATAGTATGCAAGTATAAACATGGGACCACGCAACCGTCATACCGCTCAGGAAGGAAACACGTTCTGTCTCCTAGAGATGAACGTACTTTGGTGCAAAAAGTGCAAATCATTCCCAGAACAACAGCAAAGGACATTGTGAAGATCCTGGAGGCAACAGGTACAAAAGTATCTATATATCCCCAGTAAAACGAGTCCTATATCGACATAACATGAAAAAACATTCAGCAAGGAAGAAGCCACTGTTCCGAAACCGCCATAAAAAAGCCAGACAACGGTTTGCAACTGCACGTGGGGACAAAGATCGTACTTTTTGGAGAAACGTCCTCTGTTCTGAAGAAACAAAAATAGAACTGTTTTGCCATAATGACCATCGTTATGTTTGGAGGAAAAAGTGGGAGGCTTGCAAGCTGAAGAAAATTATCCCAACCATGAAGCACGGGGATGGCAGCATCATGTTGTGGGAGGGCTTTGCTGCAAGAGGGACTGGTGCACTTCAAAAAATAGATGGCATCATGAGGCAGGACAATTATGGGTCTTCCAAATGGGTCTTTCAAATGGAAAATGACCCCAAGTATACTTCCAAAGTTGTGGCAAAATGGCTTAAGGACAACAAGGTCAACCTATTGGATTGACCATCACAAATCCCTGACCTCAATCCTACTTAAAATTTGTGGGCAGAACGGAAAAAGTGTGTGCGAGCAAGGAGGCCTACACACCTGACTCAGTTACACCAGCTCTGTCAGGAGGAAAGGGCCAAAATTCACCCAACGTATTGTGGGAAGCTTGTGGAAGGTTACCTGAAACGTTTGACCCAAGTTAAACCATTTAAAGGCTATGCTACCAAATACTAATTGAGTGTATGTAAACTTCTGACTCACTGGGAATGTGATGAATGAAATAAATAATGATCTCTCCTATTATTCTGACATTTCACATTCTTAAAACAAAGTGGTGATCCTAACTGACCTAAGACAGGGATTTGTACTAGGATTAAATGTCAGGAATTGTGAAAAACTGAGTTTAAATATATTTGGCTAAGGTGTACTTCCGACTTCAACTATAAGAGGAGAATTAAGTGAATGGAGGGAGGTTTCTGAGTCAAAGGTGAACAAGGTGATTAGCTCACTAAAGAACTCTAAAGCCAAAGATGTGTTTGGGCTGGACTCTACCTTTCTTAAAAACTACAAAGAGTCACTCATTGGCGCCTTTACTAAGGTCACCAACACATCTATTGGTCTCGGGGTGTTTCCAAGGGTATGGAAGTCGGCCATAATAACAGCCATCTTTAAATTGGGTGAACCTGCTGACGTGAGTAACTACAGGCCCATTAGTATACTATCTGTGGTGTCGAAGGTTGTTGAAAAGTGTGTAGCAGAACAACTGATTGCCCACCTCAACAACAGCCCCTTCACATCACACTCCACACAAACGGCCAACTGCTTTCTTCTGGAAAATGTGAAGTCCAAGATGGATAAAGTGGGCGTTGTTGGGGCTGTCTTTCTGGATCTAAAGAAGGCTTTTGATACTTTTAACCATGAGATCCTCATCACAAAATTGTCCAAGTTCAACTTTTCCCCCGATGCCTTGAGATGGATGAAATTATACCTTGAAGGCAGAACTCCGTGTGTCAGAGGGAGCAATGAGCTGTCGCCCACTCTTTGCTATGATATGGGCCTGCCCCAAGGGTCAATACTGGGGCCCCTCCTGTTCAGCCTGTACATTAATGATCTGCCTTCTGTCTATACTGGGTCTGAAGTTCAAATGTATGCAGATGATAAAGTGATATATGCTTGCAAAGAGCAAACAAGCTGCACAAGAACTCACTACTGTAATGGTCCAGGTTACAAAGTGGCTCAGTGACTCATGTTTGCATCTCAATGTGAAAAAAACTGTCTGCATGTTCTTCACAAAGAGGGCAACAGATGAAACTGAGCCAGATGTATATGTGTCAGGGGAGAAGCTCCAGGTGGTATCTGATTGTAAGTACCATGGCATCATACTTGATTCCACCCTCTCTTTTAAACAGCAGTTGAAATAGGTCATTCAAATAACCAAATTCAACCTAGCTAATTTCCGATTTATACTAAATTGTTTGACTACAGAGTTAGCAAAACCGTACTTCAGATCTTTTCACGCCGCCAAACTTACCCTAGTAAAACTGACTATTCTACCAATCCTCGACTTCAGCGATTTCATCTACAAAATAGCTTCCAATACTTTACTCAGCAAATTGGATGCAGTCTATCACAGTGCCATCCGTTTTGTTACCAAAGCGCCTTATACCACCCACCACTACGACCTGTATGCTCTAGTCGGCTGGCCCTCGCTACATATTCGTCGACAGACCCACTGGCTCCAGGTCATCTATAAGTCTATGCTAGGTAAAGCTCCACTTTATCTCAGTTCACTGGTCACGATGGCAACACCCACCCGTAGCACGCTCTCCAGCAGGTATCTCTCACAGCCAACACCTCCTTTGGCCGCCTTTCCTTCCAGGTCTCTGCTGCCAGTGACTGGAATGAGTTGCAAAAATCGGTGAAGCTGGAGGCTTACACTTCCCCCACTAACTTTAAATATCATCTATCTGAGCAGCTAACCGATCGCTGCAGCTGTACATAGTCCATCTGTAAATAGCCCACCCAATTTACCTACCTCATCCCCATATTGTTTTTATTTACTTTGCTGCTCTTTTGCACACCATCATCTGCTCATCTATCACTCCAGTGTTAATCTGCTAAATTGTAATTACTTTGCTACTATGGCCTATTTATTGCCTTACTTCCTCATGCCATTTGCACACACTGTATATAGACTTTCTTTTTTTCTATTGTGTTATTGACTGTACGCTTGTTTATTCCATGTGTAACTCTGTTGTTGTTTCTGTCGCACTGCTTTGCTTTATCTTGGCCAGGTCGCAGTTGTAAATGAGAACTTGTTCTCAACTAGCTTACCTGGTTAAATAAAGGTGAAATAAAAATAGATTTTTTTGTTAAACAGAAAGCCCAAACATGGCAGCAGATCCACAAGGTCTGCCATGAGAGGTGACTGTATAGTTCCCTTAGTAAATCCGCTTTCTCTGTGAGAGCTTTCCATGTCTGGAATACACTGCCATCAGACACACAACTGCGCCACCCATCACACTTTCACAAAAAGACATGAAGACATGGCTAAAGGTCAATCAGATTTATGAACATAAGTTTTGCCGCTTTCCATGTTGTCTGTTGTTGTCTGTAGCCTGAGGTGTGGAAACACTTTGTTGCTTTTATGGATTTTGTCTGTTGCTTTTTGTGCTATGTTGCTCTGTCTGTATGCCATGTCCTATGTTGCTCTGCATGTTCTCACTGCTCATTGATTGTCTGTATTGTAATCGTTTTTAATAACCTGCCCAGGGACTGCGGTTGAAAATTAGCCGGCTGGCTAAAACTGGCACTTTTACTGAAACGTTGATTAATGTCACGCCCTGACCTTAGTTATCTTTGTTTTCTTTATTATTTTGGTTAGGTCAGGTTGTGACAAGGGTGTTTTTTAAAGTTTTTGTAATGTCTAGGGGTATTTGTAAGTCTAGGTGTTTATATGTCTATGGTTGCCTAGATTGGTTCTCAATCAGAGGCAGCTATGTATTCGTTGTCTCTGATTGGGAACCATATTTAGGTAGCCATATTCCTTGGTTATTTTGTGGGTTGTTATTCTATGTTTAGTTGCCTGTTCTGCACTAGCCATATTGCTTCACGGTTCGTTTTGTTGTTTTGTTTAGTTCTGTACAGTGTTCTCTTTTATTAAAGAGTAATGTTCACTGGATGCATACCCGTCATGGTTCATTACATCGTAGAATTTGAAAACAAATTACTGGACTCACTGTACTCAAAAACAAGTTTCTCACCATGCATGCAGTGCAATAAATATAATTATTGGACTGTCTCATTGCTCAAAGATCCACAACGTTTATACTCTCTGCACTCTTTTCCTAATTGCCATTTTATCTCGAAGAAAATGTGTCTGAACATGACACGCAGGTGGCAAGCAACATTCTCACTTTAATGGATGACCTTCCTATTTACTCAGATTGTAATAAATGAAGTGTGTAATTATAAGATGCAGGGCTCCCTTGCGAATGAGACCTTGGTTCCAATGGGTTGCAAATCAAATACATTTTGATTGGTATAATTGTGTAACACCACACATTGCTATAATCCTGGCCGTAGGAATAGACCTATACACCAGTAGAACATATTTTACAAAAAAACTCAACTGAATAGTGACTGAGCAATTTAAAGTATAATACAATATAATAAAGGGATAAAAAATACAATGTATCACAATGCTATGATGACAAACATACTGATAGCAGCTCTTGACTTTAGGATCAAGACTGGGGTATGTGACTGCTGGACTGATGTGAAAGATCTTGATAGTCACATATTTCAACTGCACTTTATGCCACAGAGGGCAGAGTCAAAGCTTGCCCCTGTGGTCCATCCTCTGTGTCGGAAGCAATCGCAAACCACCCAGTCATGTCCCTGACCTCCCTGCGGCGGCCCAGGGCCTCTTATCAAGGGAGTACACTGTTGGAACACAAGTCCACATCATCAGAGAGGATGAAAAGAATCAGGGACCATCATCCACATTCCCTTCTCACATCTGTTTGTGCATTCCATTGCTGGGAATGTCGCTGCCAACGTTTTTTTTTATTTACGGGATGGATTAATGTGAAGTGACAAGGCCCGGCAGCTCAGACATTTTCCCGTCTGCATGACTACCTCTGCCCGGCTAACTGTGTTCCTGCTAATGAGGCTGGGCAGGCCTGAAAAAAAAACATTCAACGTCCAAGAATTCAAATGCTATTTAATCGCTGCCCATTAATTGCAGGACGACCCTTCGCTCACCGCATTACATTATTATATTATAAATAATACTGATCCTCTTGAGATCAATAACTGCAAGGTAGCAACCACAATGTATGATGCAGCACAGATTCTAAACAAATACGACTTTGAGAGAACATAACTACGAGCTAAATTATTGAATTACTTCTTCAGATGCCTCTCACCCTGGCTCAGGTGGTTAATGCATCATGCTATTCAAACCAGAGTTTGATATTCAAAGCAAAACATTAATTAAAAAAGTGTTGGGGCTGGTAGAGAAGGATATGATTAAAACCGCTTGGTGCTTGGGGGCAGTATTTTCATTTTTGGAAAAATAACGTTCCTGTTTTAAACGGGATATTTTGTCAGGAAAAGATGCTAGAATATGCATATAATTGACAGCTTTGGATAGAAAACACTAACGTTTCCAAAACTGTAAAGATATTGTCTGTGAGTATAACAGAACTGATGTTGCAGGCGAAAGCCTGAGAAAAATCCAATCCGGAAGTGCCCCAGGTTTTGAAAGCGCTGCGTTCCAATGACTCCCTATTCAGCTGTGAATGTACCATCAACGAGCTTACGCTTTCTAGGTATTCCCCAAGGTGTCTACAGCATTGTGACGTAGGTTTATGCATTTCTGTTGAAGAATAGCCGTAGTGGTCACATGGTGGCTCCGAGAGAGATTCTCGCGTAAAATACAAAGGTAGCCATTACTCCAATCGGTCCTACCGAAAAACGAATTGTCCCGACGGATATATTTAGAATAGATATTAGAAAAACACCTTGAGGATTGTTTGTCGATATTATGGAGCTAATTTGGTGACCGCAATTTCCGGGCGATTTCTCAGCCAAACGTGAAGAACAAACGGAGCAATTTCGCCTACAAAAAATTTTTGGGGGAAAAAATGAACTTTGGCTGTCTACCTGGGAATCTCGTGAGTGAAAACATCCGAAGTTCAAAGGTAAACGATTTAATTTGATTGCTTTTCTGATTTCCGTGACAAGGTTGCCTGCTGCTAGCAAGGCATAATGCTATGTTAAACTTACACAAATGCTTGTCTAGCGTTGGCTGTAAAGCATATTTTGAAAATCTGAGATGACAGGGTGATTAACAAAAGGCTAAGCTGTGTTCCAATATATTTCACTTGTGATTTTCATGAATAGGAATATTTTCTAGGAAGATTTATGTCCGTTGCGTTATGCTAATTCATGTCAGGCGATGATTACGTTCCCGGATCCAGGTTTGAGAGTCACAAGAAGTTTTAAATGGAGAGCATGGAAGACAATGTTTGAGTTCCTTCTCCTTCGAGCTGTCAGGCATACCTACCATCTGCATGTTTGTAATGGGCAGGATAAGGGTACCACTGACACTAAGACATGACTGCCTGTGAACAGAGTGGCAATGATCAGCACGGAAACCCACCAAACAGTCACCCTCTAACGATCCAATAAGGGTATCACGGGAAAACGAGGGATCTGGGCAACATGAAGTGAGAGCTAAGTTAATGTGTACCAGCACAGTGTTGGAGTCAGTGGGCATCACTCGGGCCCAGTTTGCCTTTTCCATTTCCTCTCATCTATTTCCTGTTGCTGGTTTGCTCATCATTGGGGTGTTTGTTGTCATGTTTGTACAGTGCAGAGGCAGTCTCCAATATTGCAAGGCACAACAACACTCCTACAGACACAGGCTGTATTCCAGTAGTCTTAGGTAGCTTCCTTTCCCTGTCTCTTTACTGAAGTTAGTCCTTATAGACAAGGAAAAGGAACCGTGTACTGTACATTATGTGAATCATGAGGTCCTTGCAGATCTGTGGTTATGAGGCAAAAGAGACCAGAAAAGGACGTTTTTCAAGTCTACTGTTATAAAGCCACATACAAGCATTTCGGAACTGGCCTGCCCTCTGTCACTCTGTTCTTTGTCATAACCAATCATGAACATGCACAAATTCATAATTAATGTTATTCCAGTGCCACTGTAAGAGCAATGATACAATCTGTTATGAAAATAATCCTGTTAATTCTTCCAGTGCCTGCAGGGGTCATTTTAGTTAAAATACTCTAGTATACTATGGTTTTTCCAATTTTCTGGAAGCTTGCTTCGGGGTTCGGGTATTTTCTGTATACAAGGGAGTTCTTGTGACAAATGCTTTTTGTTTTTAGAGTTGCGACCGCATCTAGGGTATTACGCAAGGTTACATTTAGATATTCGGTTAGGTGGTTAAAAGATGTGTACTCCAACATCCTTGGGTAGGTGGAGGGAGTCAGGAAGGGCATCTAGGAATCTTTGGGTTGTCTGAGAATTTCTAGTGTGGCTTTTCATAAATCTTGGCTTTGGTCTGAGCACTTCAGGATTATGAGGAAAAACACTTAGATCCACATTATTTATTATATTTATTATGGACAAAACTAGATCCAGGGTATGACTGTGGCAATGCGTATGTCTGGAGACATGTTGGACAAAACCCACTGAGTCAATGATGGCTCCGAAAACCTTTGAGTTTTTTTTATATGATCTTTGACGGATCTTTGACATAAGACGGTGCTTTCTCCTTGAGTACATTTTCCAACACCCGTAGGGAGGTAGGTAGGTAGAACCGAGGTCTGAACAGATAGCTCAGAGCTTCTTCTCTTTTCTATAAACTGTAGGGAACACAATACACAGTGCAATCAGAAAGAAATCAGACCCCTTGACTTTTTCCACATTTTACGTTACAGCCTTATTCTTAAATTGTTTATTTTCCTTATCAATCTACACACAACACCCCATAATGACTGTCACAACTTCCGCCGAAGTTGGTTCCTCTCCTTGTTCAGGCGGCGTTTGGCGGTCGACGTAACCGGTTTTCTAGTCGCCACCGATCCACATTTCATTTTCCATTTGTTTAGTCTTCATTGTACACACCTGGTTTCCATTCCGTAATTGTTCCCTATTTAACCCTCTGGTTTCCCCCTTGGTTTTGTGCGTGTTTGTTCATGTCAAGTTGTCTCGTTTATGTGAACTGGGTTATTTTGTCTCCTTCGTGGAATATTGTTTTTGAGTAAAGTTACAGTTATTACTCATCTCTGTGTCTCATCAACTAAGTTGACTGTGCCTTTAAACAGCTTGGAAAAGTCCAGAAAATTATGTAATGGCTTTAGAAGCTTCTGATAGGCTAATTGACAACATTTGAGTTAATTGGATGTGTACCTTTGAATTATTTCAAAGCCTACCTTCAAACTCAATGCCTCTTTGCTTTACATCATGGGAAAATCAAAAGAAATCAGCCAAGACCTCAGAAAAAAATGTGTAGACCTCAACAAGTCTGGATCATCCTTGGGAGCAAACGTACTACGTTCATCTGTACGAATAATAGTATGCAAATATAAACACCATGGGACCACGCAGGCGTCATACAGCTCAAGAAGGATACGCGTTCTGTCTCCTAGAGATGAACGTACTTTGGTGTGAAAAGTGCAAATCAATCCCAGGACAACAGCAAAGGACCTTGTGTAGATAATGGAGAAAACAGGTACAAAAGTATCTATATCCACAAAACCTGAAAGACCACTCAGCAAGGAAAAAGCCACTGCTCCAAAACCGCCATAAAAAAAACAGACAACAGTTTGCAACTGCACATGGGGACAAATATTGTACTTTGGAGAAATGTCCACTGGTCTAAAAAGAAATAGAACTGTTTGGCCATCATTGTGTTTGGAGGAAAAAGGGGAGGCTTGCAAGCCGAAGAACACCATCCCAACCATGAAGCACGGGGGTGGCAGCATCATGTTGTGAGGGTGCTTTGCTGCAGGAGGGACTGGTGCACTTCACAAAATAGATGGCATCATGAGGTTGGAAAATTATGTTAAAATATTATAGCAACATCTCAAGACATCAGTCAGGAAGTTAAAGCTTGGTCGCAAATGAGTCTTCCAAATGGACAATGACCCCAAGCATACTTCCAAGTATGTGGCAAAATGGCTTCAGGACAACAAAGTCAAGGTATTGGAGTGGCCATCACAAAGCCCTGACCTCAATCCCATAGAAAATGTGTGGGCAGAACTGAAAAAGTGTGTGCGAGCAAGGAGGCAATACAAACCTGACTCAGTTAAGCCAGCTCTGTCAGGAGGAAAGGGCCAAATTTCACCCAACTTATTGTGGGAATCTTGTGGAAGGCTACCCAAAATGCTTGACCCAAGGTAAACAATTTAAAGGCAATGCTACCGAATACTAATTGAGTGTATGTAAACTTCTGACCCACTGGGAATGTGATGAAAGAAATAAAAGCTGAAATAAATCTCTATTATTCTGACATTTCACATTCTTAAAATAAGGTGATCCTAACTGACCTAAAACAGGGAATTTTTACTTGGATTAAATGTCAGGATGTATGTATATGTAAACTTCTGACTTCAACTGTGTATATACTAGGGGTGAAACGGTACGCGTATTCATATTGAATCATTCTGTACGGTTCACGGTGCACGGTTCGGTAAGCCCTGTGAACCGAACAATACATTCATCATATATTATAGCTAGGGGAAATATATATTTAATTGTAAAAAAAATATTGCATAAACCTATGCGTATAAATGAACGTGGGAAAAATATCCAAATAGTAATAAAGTTGTCCTTAAAAAATAGAAAAAAGTTGTCTCTTAGCTGCATGCAGCTTCAGCTCTTTAGTTATTTCACTCCAGCGAGAACAGAGCTGAGAGATAAGCTAAATGCAAAGGAGCAACATGGCAAGCATTGGTGAGCCAGAACTAGAAGATGCCCCAGAATCATTCAGGTCTTCCGTCTGGGAACATTTCGGTTTCCCTGTAAACTATAACGAGGGTTGCCAACGAGTGGTGGATAAAACTTCTACAAAATGTCGGCTCTGTTCATTGCCGATAGACTATTAGAGTGGCAATACGGCTAACATGACTACTCATCAGGGCTGCAGGGTAGCCTAGTGGTTAGAGCGTTGGACTAGTAACCAGAAGGTTGCAAGTTCAAACCCCAAGCTGACAAGGTACAAATCTGTCATTCTGCCCCTGAACAGGCAGTTAACCCACTGTTCCTAGGCTGTCATTGAAGATAAGAATTTGTTCTTAACTGACTTGCCTAGTTAAATAAAATGAAAAAATTAAGTAAAATCATCCCAAAGTGCCAATCGGTGGGACTAGGCAAAAACATGAAACAGCAACCACTTCTCCTCGCAACAATATGTGGATGACTCCGGTAGGGCTAAAGAAATCAATGCAGCAATAGCAAAATTCATAGCGGCAGATATGAGACCCTTCTATGTGGTAGAGAATACAGGGTTCAGAAAGTGGTCGAGCCGCGCTTCACTATTCCTTCCCGTACACATTTTGCCCAGACATTAATACCTGCCTTAATAAAAAAATACGAAATAAACTTGAGTGCGAGTTGTCAGAAATGCTGTCTGTTGCTCTAACACAGTTGGACATCTAGAGCTTACTGTAACGGCTCATTTCATTACAGCAGAGTGAGAGTTAAAAAGCCATGTTCTTCCTTAAGAGTAGTCAAATCAGTGTAAACTTGGGGGAAGAGCTAAGGGAGGTACTTGCAGTGTGGAAGTTGGAGAGGGATAATGTAACGATTCCTGTGACCACTTACAGCGCTAGAAGTATTGTAACTGCAGTTGCACTAGCTGGATTGGAGCCACAGATAGGATGCTTTGCTCGCGTTATTAATCTAGCATCTCAAAAAACAATGTCAGTGAATCCAATCTCTCACCTCCTAGCAAAGATCAGGAAGGTGGTATCCTTTCATAAAAGCACAACTGCCGCACATGTTTTCAAGACAAAACAGGAGATGCTGGAGCTGCCAAACCACAAACTAATCCAAGATGTCCCTACTAGATGGAATTCAAGCCATGACATCGTTGAGAGAACCCTTGAGCAGAAAGTTGCGGTGTATTCTACACTGACTGATCAAGCTGTGAGGAAGAATGTCAAAGATATTGTGACTTTGTCTGAAAATTACATAAGACTAGCAGAGGAAGTCATCAAAGTGTGCAAACCTCTCAACAGTCACAATACTGATATGCACTGAGAGCATTCCATCAGTTTCCATGGTCCTGCCTATGAAATCAATGGTGGCATCTGATGAAGATGTACATGCAGTAAGGGATGTCAAGACTGCTATCAGAGTTAACCTAGAGCCTAGATATGCTGACCCTGGTGTCCAAGACTTCTTACACAAGAGTATTGCTTTGGACCCCCGGTTCAAGTCCCTGCTGCACCTGGATGCTGCTGAAGGGACTGACAGCAGAAATTGTGACCAATATACATCAGGTATTGTATTTATTTTGTTCATATAATTAGTGATTCCCAGTGGGTCAAGTTTACATACACTCAATTATTATTTTATTAATTAGTGATTTAACAATGAATTCTAAAGTAATAATTGTAATTGCCATAGTGTCTGATATATATTTCTAACAACAAATCATATTATTATTAATTCTGCAGGGTCAAGTCACAGATACCACAGGAGCCAACCACTCTCCAGAGATGGCAGACATCTTCTCCAGAAAAGAAGTCTGCCATGGCTGAGCTTTTTGGGGAGTTGCTCATGACCCAGGACCAGGGAACCAAGTCAATGGTCAAGGTCATAGAGGAGGAGGTGACCTCATAGATTGAAGTGGACTGTAATTCCCCTGGATGCTGATCCACTTACACGGTGGAAAACCAAAGTGTTAATATACCATTATGTTGTCATGTTAGCAAGGCGCTACCTGGCTGTGCCTCAGACCTCCTAGCGAGAGGGTATTCTCCACAGAGGCTGACATTGTCACAGCAAGCCAATCTGTGCTCACTGCAGATAATGTGGATAGACTAATCTTCTGAAAGAAAAACTTGAAAATCTGATTTTTAAAAATTAATCTTTATTTCAAGTAACCAGTCTCAAAGTGGTCTTATTTTGTTTAAGGCAATGCTATGTGACTTAATTTTGATATATGCTGCTGGACTATGCACTCGTTGAAGTTCTGTTTTAAATTAGTATTTTATTTCATATTATAAGGCAGGCACGGCTGTTTTTTCTTGTCCCTTTGTTTCCATAAACTCCTGGGAAATCAAGCTACCCATGTTTACTATTATAATAAATGGTCAATCTAAATACAAATGTTATTTCTCTGGCATTTATTTTGTCGATGTATCGAAACTGTACCGACCCGTGAGTTTTGTGAACCATTTCACCCCTAATATATACCAAGATTTTTATTTTGGGGGGATTGCATGTTATTTTGGCTTTAATACGTGTCACATATCAGTATGCAAACAATGTAATATATATATATATATAAATAATTGAGTAAAAAGCCGCACACAACCATTGTCTCTTTTTGTTTTCTTGAGTAAGGCAGCTCCAAAATGCAGCCTAGCTCAGTGCTTTCTGTGGTGGTGGAGCAGGCCAGTAGAAAATAGGACCATTGCGCCATGATTGGCTCAGTATTCTGTCACTCATGGGGACATTTAGCAATCACCTAGCTTCAGTCCTTATGTAAGGGTAGACATCCAAAATTTCAGCCCTTTGGGTCCTACCATAGAGTTACAGTAGAAGTCGGACGTTTACATACACCTTAGCCAACTACAATTAAACTCAGTTTCACAATTCCTGACATTTAATCTTAGTAAAAATTCCCTGTCAATTAGGATCACCACTTTATTTTGAGAATGTAAAATGTCAGAATAACAGTAGAGAGAAGGATTTATTTCAGCTTTTATTTCTTTCATCACATTCCCAGTGGGTCAAGTTTACATACACTCAATTAGTATTTGGTAGTATTGCCTTTAAATTGTTTAACTTGGGTCAAACGTGTCAGGTAGCTTTCCACAAGCTTCCCACAATAACTTGGGTGAATTTTGGCCCATTCCTCCTGACAGAGCTGGTGTAAATGAGTCAGGTTTGTAGGCCTCCTTGCTCGCACAAGCTTTTTCAATTCTGCACACAAATTTTCTATAGGATTGAGGTCAGGGCTTTGGGATGGCCACTCCAATATCTTGACTTTGTTGTCCTGAAGCCATTTTGACACAACTTTGGAAGTATGCTTGTGGTCATTGAACATTTGGAAGACCCATTTGCGACCATATTTTGTGAAGTGCACCAGTCCCTCCTGCAGCAAAGCACCCCCACAACATGATGCTGCCACCCCCGTGCTTCATGGTTGGGATGGTATTCTTCAGCTTGCAAGCCTCCCTCTTTTTTCCTCTAAACATAACAATGGTCAATATGGCAAAACAGTTATATTTTTGTTTCATCAGACCAGAGGACATTTCTCATAAAAGTACAATCTTTGTTCCCATGTGCAGTTGCAAACTGTAGTCTGGCTTTTTTATGGCGGTTTTGGAGCAGTGGCTTCTTCCTTGCTGAGTGGGCTTTCAGGTTATGTCGACTCGTTTTACTGTGGATATATATACTTTCGTACCCGTTTCCTCCAGAAACTTCACAAGGTCCTTTGCTGTTGTTCTCGGATTTATTTGCACTTTTTGCACCAAACTACGTTCATCTCTAGGAGACAGAATGCGTCGCCTTCCTGAGCGGTATGACGGCTGCGTGGTCACATGGTGTTTATACTTGTTAATCTATACAAACAATAGTACGCGTGGTACCTTCAGGCGTTTGGAAATTGCTCCCAAGGATGAACCAGACCTGTGGAGGTCTACAATTATTTTTCTGAGGACTTGGCCGATTTCTTTTGATTTTCCCATTGAAATACATCCACAGGTATACTTCCAATTAGCCTATCAGAAGCTTCTAAAGCCATGACATCATTTTCTGGAATATTCCAACCTTTTTAAAGGCACAGTCAACTTACTGTATGTAAACTTCTGACACAGTGAATTATAATTGAAATAATCTGTCTGTAAACAATTGTTGGCAAAATTACTTGTGTCATGCACAAAGTCGATGTCCTAACCAACTTGCCAAAAATATAGTTTGTTAACAAGAAATGTGTGGAGTGGTTGAAAAACGAGTTAATAACTCCAGCCTAAGTGTATGTAAACTTCCGACTTCAACTGTATATTAACAAGTGCCCATCCAAGAAGGCTCAAGGTCATTGGCCACAGAAATTACGTCAAATCACGTTTTATGTACAGTAGCTTTGATTGGACTAATCATGTCAACATCTTACTTTCACAATCTTAGCTAGCAGTCATCATTGTGAATCAAGTCCATTGGCAAATCCTTTTTATTAAAAAGGATTTGCCAATGGACTTGATTCACAATGATGACTGTCATATGAAGAGAAATAATGAAGAGAAAATATAGATCAAATGTGTCGGTGCTCATCGGCCATTGGACATAAACATTACACAACACGTTGGAAATCTCAAATTCAACAATGAGTTGTTTGGAAGAAATCCGTTACAATGGCTAACCGCAATCATTGCAACTGGGAAGTCAGACTGGGAAAATTCGTTTTGAACAGTCATCCAACTTGGAGTTGTAAATTTGCCAACGGAGGACCGCCGCACACAACAAGATAAGTCCAAAAATGTCTTATATGCTACTGCATAAACGATGTAATATGCCAGGTAGATATTGTCAGCCATATCAGCTATCAGCCACAGTTCTATGAACTAAGCGGTACATTCAGCTTTCTGAGCCGTGTCAGTCATGGATTTGGCAAAAGCAGTAATGCGTAAATTCATCCACCGCGTACGTTCATCCCACCGCGTAAACAATCAGTGCCGTTGGTCCTCTCTGAATAAACCATAAACACGGCCCGGAGACATTCTTTAATTCACTTGCTCTGCCCAATATGACACTATGGATTTGAGGTGAAAAGGACAGAGAGCATACTAATGATTGCATTTACACTTTATTTATAGGAGGCATGCCCACCGTAGAATTACAGTGAGGGAAAGTCACATGGCGTTAAAAGTAATTGCCATGAAACATTGAGAGATCAAAGTAATTGTTTTATTACAGGGGATGACTAATTGACAAGATGTACCTTTGAAGGCAAGGGGAACCACTCTTAACAGAAAGAGTAATTGCACATAGGTGCCTTAAAGATTTTCAGTGCAGCTTTTCACATTATTGATCATAGTCTGCTGCTGGAAAAACGTGTGTTATGGCTTTACACCCCCTGCTATAATGTGGATAAATAGTTACTTGTCTAACAGAACACAGAGGGTGGAAACCTATAAAATATAATCCAGTTAGAATCAGGAATTTACCAGAGTAGATCTTTAGGCCCCTTGCTTTTTTCAATTTTTACTAATGACATGCCACTGACTTTGATTCTATTTATGCGGATGACAACACTGTACACGTCAGCTACTACAGCGACTGAAATGACTGCAACACTCAAAGAGCTGCAGTTAGTTTCAGAGAGGTTGGCAAGGAATAAGTTAAAAACTGAAAGCATTGTATTTGGAACAAAACACTCACTAAACCTGAATCATCAACTAAATATTGTAATGAATAATGTGGAAATTGAGCAAGTTGAGAGTAACACTAGATTGTAAACTGTCATGGTCAAATCATATTGATGCAGTAATGGCTAAGATGGGGAGAAGTCTGTCTACAATAAAGCGATGCTCTGCCTTCTTAACACTATCAACAAGGCAGGTCCTACAGGCCCTAGTTTTGTCGCACCTTGACTACTGTTCAGTCGTGTGGTCAGGTGCCACAAAAAAAGACTTCGGAAAATTGCAATTGGCTCAGAACAGGGCAGCACGGCTGGCCCTTGGATGTACACAGAGAGCTAATATTAATAATATGCATGTCACCCAGGGTAGGCACACAGTACTACATAGAGCCATGACTACATGGGACTATTCCACATCAAGTAACTGATGCAAGCAGTACAATTAGATTTTTTTAAAAACAGATAAAAAAACACCTTATGGAACAGTGGGCAATGTGAAGCAACACAAACATTGGCACAGACACATACGATAACATACGCACTTTACATACACATGGATTTAGTACTATAGATATGTGGTAGTGGTGGAGTAGGGGCCTGAGGGCACACAGTGTGTTGTGAAATCTGTGAATGTATTAAAATGGTATAAACTGCCTTAATTTCACTGGACCCCCAGGAAGAGTAGCTGCTGCTTTGGGAGCAGCTAATGGGGATCCATAATAAATACAAATACAAAATATATGTTGTGTCAATTTATCTGTGCATTTCTAGTTTCTGTCTGGTAATCCAAATGGTACTCCAGCCAGTGTGAATGGTGTGACAAACTGAAGGCCCTACTGAAATCAATATGGGTGAACTTCAGAAGAATGACATTTATTTTTTGGCTTCACATTATCTGACTTTTTTGGAAAATGTATCCAAATGCACATTTGAGGGTATATGGGAGCTTTAGCATGCCTAACAAACTGCAGAACACACACAGATGTATTATTTTTGCCTCCCAAGTTTTCTATATATTTATTTTAATTTGTTTTATTGTTGGACATAAAATAATGTAAAAAGTGATTTCAATTTTGGAAATCTGTTCCAAAGTATACCCACGCATCAAATACAAACGTAAGCAAGGTTTGAAATTATTATGTTTTAGTCAAATATGATATATGTTTGGGTTTCTTGCTGTCAATTTCCACTCTACAAATTTTTAGTAATTAGTAATTTGTTCCAGCCCTCTGCTCAAGAAAAAATCATCCAGGGCAGAATCTAGTTGATGATCCCTGCTGTACACCCACACATCTCCCCTTCCCCTCCTTAAAAATAACCTGTCCCACAGAAGCAACTGACGCGACAACTGTGTCTGATCAAAGGCTGTGGCATATGGACAGAAGGCCCAGCATGCAAATGCCAGCGGCCTGCATCCCATTTCAAAGCCAGGAGAGCCGAGGATGTTGTGTTCCCCATGGCCATTCGACAGAGACGAGACCTATCTTGTCACCCACACCCTGACCACATCCACTGCCCACTGTGTTGCACCCTCTAACCCCCTACCATGTCCTCATCTTTCAACCGCAGACATGCATCACTTGGAGTTCCTCAACTGAGCTGGTTTACAACATGGGTAAGCAACAGATGTCCTTCAGGAAATGACTGTGGCACTGGAGACAGTTTCTGCATCTCTGTGACAAGTTTTGTTCATGGTGGTCATATGAAGCAGGTTGAGTAAAGGATTAGTTATCAAAGCATCATATAGTCTAACGTAAATTGGTCAATGAACTAGCTGAAGTTACGCTGAGATGGGGCGATATTGAAATTACACTGCAAAAGCAAAACCCCTAACCCAGAATTCATATTTGGCAAGACTAAAGACCTAGCAACCAGCAACCTGTCATTTTCTGCATCTCTCTCTTTTTTGCCTTCTGTCAATCCCTCTCTCAGTGAAACAGATGTTGTTCTAACCTTGGCCTCATCGCTCCTACTATTCTAGTCTGTCTCTGGCCCTCAGTGCTTAAGCATGGCCAGTGAGTGCCAGGCGTAGATACATGTGCTAGCTACATGTGAAGCCTGCATGCCCAGTTATGCCTCTCTCCTGATCATTGATTTACATCCCAGGGTGTAATGAGTGCCCCAGCCCAACAGGTGGCATTCATTATCACATCGGGGGGGAATGAGGCCAGACAGACACGGGTTATCTCCTGTCCGCAGCCCAGTCAGCTGCCTCCCTCTGACTGGGAGCTTTGTCATTAATTGTATTTGTGTACCCTATCAACTCAGTTTAATATTTCTTACTTTATGAGTTTGGAGTGAAACATTTAACCATATCGCTATAAAAAGTTTTTCATCCTGAAACGTTTTTTTACCGGAATAGCACAAGGCCAACTCTCTGCTTATAGGGATCATATGCAGATTGAGATTAAGGTTCTGATTGCCCTGAGTTAGTGCAGTTAACTACTTGGATGGCTGGCAAAGCACTGAAATTAAGTGCCAGGGATAAAAAGTATTTTCGTTTGATCCCTTAGTCGTACACGTAGGCATTAAAAAAAGCCCTCCTACCATTGCCACTGCACATTTCTATCCTGCTTGACATTTTAAACCTTTATTCTCTGTGGTGCTCAGTTAAAATGACCATCCTGCTATTGCATTCTAGGATGGAATACTTCAGGAGAAATACACAGGGTTGGTGTGGAGTCCAATATACCGAGGCCGACTCCCTTCGCCATCCCTCGATTACTGCATAAAGCATGCTTATTATTGAATAAAAAACACTCATTTACCGCAGGAGAGAATGTGATGCCGAGCCGCATCTTGTTTGTACTATGTCCGAAAGCCACAGTGTAAATTGCACGTAAGGCCCATGACACTCTAGAACCCTTCCTCAAACCTTCACTTTCGGAAGGGTGTTCACTTTTTGCATGGAAAAGCTAACTAAGCCAGTGATGTTACAGCCACTTCAAAGCACTATGTAGTAAAGGTCAACTTGAAATCGGCCATTCCGATTAATCGGTCTTCATAACAATCGGAAATCGGTATTTTTGAACACTTATTTGGGCCATTTTTTTTTTTACACTTTTATTTAACTAGGCAAGTCAGTTAATAACACATTCTTATTTTCAATGACGGCCTAGGAACGGTGGGTTAACTACCTTGTTCAGGGGCAGAACGACAGATTTTTACCTTGTCAGCTCGGGGATTCAATCTTGCAACCTTACGGTTAACTAGTCCAATGCTCTAACCACCTGAATACATTGCACTCCACGAGGAGCCTGCCTGTTATGCGAATGCAGTAAGAAGCCACGGTAAGTTGCTAGCTAGCATTAAACTTCTCATAAAAAACAATCAGTCATAATCACTAGTTAACTACACATGGTTGATGATATTACTAGTTTATCTAGCGTGTCCTGCGTTGCATATAATCGATGCGGTGCGTATTCGCGAAAAAGGACTGTCGTTGCTCCAATGTGTACCTAAGCATAAACATCAATGCCTTTCTTAAAATCAATACACAAGTATATATTTTTAAACCTGCATATTTAGTTAATATTGCCTGCTAACATGACTCGTTGCGAACTGTGTGAATACTATTTCTTCCTAACAAAGACAGCCAACTTCGCCAAACGGGGGATGATTTAACAAAAGTGCATTTGTGAAAAAAGCACAATCGTTGCACGACTGTACCATAAACATCCTAACCATAAACAATGCCTTTCTTAAAATGAATACACAGAAGTATATATTTTTAAACCTGCATATTTAGCAAAAAGCAATTCAGGTTTGTAAGCAATATTAACCAGGTGAAATTGTGTCACTTACGTTCATTGCACGCAGTCAGTGTATATGCAACAGTTGGGGCTGCTTGGCTCGTTGTGAACTAATTTGCGAGAATTTTACGTAATTATGGCATAACATTGAAGGTTGTGTAATGTAACAGCAATATTTAGACTTATGGATGCGACCCGTTAGATAAAATACGTAACAGTTCCGTATTTCACTGAAAGAAAAAACGTCTTGTTTTTGAGATGATAGTTTCCGGATTCAACCATATTAATGACCTAAGGCTCGTATTTCTGTGCGTTATTATGTTATAATTAAGTCTATGATTTGATAGAGCAGTCTGACTGAGCAATGGTAGGCACCAGCAGGCTTGTAAGCATTCATTCAAACAGCACTTTCGTGTGTTTGACAGTAGCTCTTCGTAATGCTTCAAGCATTGGGCTGTTTATGACTTCAAGCCTATCAACTCCCGAAATTAGTCTGGTGTAACCGATGTGAAATGGTTAGCGGGGTGCGTGCTAATAGCATTTCAAACGTCACTCGCTCTGAGACTTGGAGTGGTTGTTCCCCTTGCTCTGCATGGGTAACGCTGCTTCAAGGGTGGCTGTTGTCGATGTGTTCCTGGTTCGAGCCCAGGTAGGGGCGAGGAGAGGGACGGAAGCTATACTGTTACACTGGCAATACTAAAGTGCCTATAAGAACATCCAATAGTCAAAGGTATATGAAATACAAATCGTATAGAGAGAAATAGTCCTATAATTCCTATAAAAGGAACCACCAGCTTTCATATGTTCTGAGCAAGGAATTTAAACGTTAGCTTTTTTTACATGGCACATATTGCACTTTTACTTTCTTCTCCAAAACTTAGTTTTTGCATTATTTAAACCAAATTGAACATGTTTCATTATTTATTTGAGGCTAAATAAATTTTACTGATGTATTATATTGAGTTAAAATAAGTGTTCATTCAGTATTGTTGTAATTGTCATTATTACACTTTTTATTTTATTTTTATCGGCCGATTAATCGGTATCGGCATTTTTTGGTCCTCCAATAATCGGTATCGGCGTTGAAAAATCATAAATCGGTCGACCTCTACTATGTAGCCTATCCACCAGGAATTTAGTGGCCTTTGATCTGAATTAATGTGTTTGAAAACATGTTGTTTTCACAAGGGCTATTAGCAGGACAATAGACACGATGTGGTCCCAAAAACCCCTCTCTGACATAGGGTCCAGCATATCTCTTGATAATGATCGGGCTCGGGCCGATTCCGGTGTGAGTTATCTGGCCCAAATGTATTGCTTGGGTCGATCGTGGCTACTCTCTGGCAGATGATTACACGGGCTGCTTTATATAATTAACATTTCATTATTTAGTTTTCCTTATTTTCTCATGGTTTCTGTGATCAAAAAATAAAATGAACATTTACATTTAATTCTTTAAGAGTCCTGTTTAAGTAGTATTTTGATACTTTGTGCAACACAATTGATCAACATTAAACATTTTGTGGATGGGGCATCCCGAGTGGCGCAGTGGTCTAAGTCACTCCGTCGCAGTGCAAACTGCGTTGCTACAGATGCAGGTTCGATACCTGTGCTGGCTGCGACCGGGTGACCCATGAGGTGACGCACAATTTGCCCAGTGTCGACCCGGTAAGGGGAGGGTTTGGCTGTCCGGGCAGTGCGCTCTTGGTTTCTCTCCCTCTAAGAACAGGGAGAGAAAACAAGCATAGCAAGCTGTGAATTCTGCAAACAATGTTTCAAGGGTGGGCTATTAGCAGAACAATAGACTCTTCAACCTTTACAAAGGATTGTCTAATAGCTCGGCTTCTGTAGGTGTGATCCCCTCCCCCCCAACTTGCAATGTATTAAGTACTCTAAAGTTTTACTCCAAACCTCATGCAACCGCAGAATGTCGCATCAACCTTATATTGTACAGTATTTATGCTTTCCTTAATAAAATAATGATACAAATACTCTTTCAAAATGCAGATGTTTATTTCAACTATCAGCAGGACAATAGGGAATAAATATCACTGAATGACAGAGCATGGGGACTGGTCTTGATAAATCAGATTTTTTTATTTGGAAATGTTAGGATAATTTTGCTCTTCACTCGCAGTTACTTAGTAGCCTAGGCCTACTCCCGACCGGTCCACACAAGTTTCTTCAACTGTGTTCTGACTGTGATTAGAGCAATGTTGATTGCCTTTGCCGATCGCTCATCATGTTCAAGCCTCACTGAGTCAACCAAATGCATTGTTTCAAGTACTTTAAATCAGATTTGCCCCAAACAAAAAATGCATCAACCTTGATACATTTTGATTTGATTCATACTACAGCTATGACAATGTTTGTATTGGTAGTAGTATATGTTGGGATTATGCCAGTTCATTGTTTAGCTAGCTACATGTCTAAAGAAAATACTACTTTGCCAGATGATTACATGACCCATCAAGTTAGCCAGGTGTGTCTGGGGGTGATTATGGTCATTCATGAAGATATCTTGACAATAGTGACCCATTTACTTAACTAGATGTGGCTGGGGTGTGGTTATAGCATTTGTTTTACCCAGACAAGTGTGTCTGGGTTAACGTCATCTAATAATTATAAAATATTTATACAATATTTTTCATCTGGACACTTTATTTTTCACTGCACCATTTGCACCTTCTGTATCCTGTGCATGTGACAAATACACTTAAATTGTATTTGATTTAGTGTTTACCAGTGATGGCAATGTGAAGAACATGACCTGCACCAAAGCCAGATTAGGATATAGGCCAAGGATGAGATGAAATGTTCTCAACTTTTTTCTACACTTTTAATCATGAAATCTTTGGTGGTTAACTAAACTAAACTACTCATTCTGTTTAGCACATGGCCTCACATGTCAAGCCTTAAAGGGGTGGGAGGGTCTAAGGCTTAAGAGGGTGTGAACAATGTTGAATGGGTGTAGACAAAGAAGAGCTCTCCAGTAGATGTACCAAATATTCAAGGGCCATTTTCTCAAAAGTGGGGTGACAAGTTTTCAAAGCAGAATTACTTTCCAATTGTCCCTCAACTGCAGTGTATGATATACCATTTATAATGCTTAGTCTTTACTTTTATCCAATGTAAAAAATAAAAAATACATAGGACCGAATTCAGGTGGCGGGTCACACATATGGAGAGTGGTACTCAGTAATGTGTTCTATTGGAATTGCCCGAACATAACACTTTGTTTAAGTACAAAAAGTGAATTGCTTTGCCACATGTTTTGTAGTATTACTTTAAGACCTTGTTACAAACGTGATGCATGTTTTGGAATATTCTTATTCTGTATAGGCTTCCTTCTTTTCACTCTGTGAATTAGGTTAGTATATGTTGTTGATCCATCCTCAGTTTTCTCCAATCACAGCCATTACAATCTGTAACTGTTTTAAAGTCACCATTGGCCTCATGGTGAAATCCCGGAGCGGTTTTCCTTCCTCTCCGGCAACTGAGTTTGTAGTGACACCATCTAAAGTGTAATTTATAACTTTGCCATGCTCAAAGTGATATTCACATTTATTTTTTTATTTTTTACCCATCTACCAATTGGTGCACTTTGCGAATCATTTGAAAACCTCCCTGGTCTTTGTGGTCGACTCTTTTTATGAAATGTACAGCTCGAATGAGGGACTATACAGATAATTTTGTGTGGGGTACAGAGATGTGGTAGTAATTCAAAAATCACGTTAAACACAATTATTGCAGCTTATTATGTGACTTGTTATTAAGCACATTTCTACTCCTGAATTTAGGCTTGCCATAACAAAGGGATTGAATACTACCTGACTGAAGACATTTCAGCTTTTCATTATTATTCTAAAAAATATAAAAACATAATTCCACTTTGACATTATGGGGTATTCTGTGTAGGCCAATGACAAACAACATCTACATTTTATCCATTTTAAATTCAGGATGTAACAGAACAAAATGTAGAAAAAGTGAAGGGCTGTGAATAGTTTTTGAAGACTGTATATCAGTGTCTGAAATCATTCAAAACCAGTTAGGGGTGCAAAAAACTGTGACGTGACATACCTGAACCATGGTGATCCAAGAGAAACCAATAGGTTTTCCAGGTCCAAGGGTCAGAGGAATGAAGAAAGGAAAAAAAAGGGGAAAGAAAAATGAGATTGTGGTTGTTGTGGGTGGTTGTTCACACATCTAAATGTGTATTTGAACCCAATAATGGTTCAATTCAAGAAGTTTAAGCTGCCTATCAATCATCGTTTTTGAAACCAGTGGACAGCCAGTGAAAAATGCAGCTGTTGCAAGAGCGCATACTGAGGATCCAAGCCTATGGAATACAAGTGGGGCTTTTATTGCTCAATCTAATTCATGCTAATAAAAACATTTATCCATAGGCCTAATGGACACATTTTCAAACTCTTATATCTAGGAGATATTTTTTACAGATATTTAACCCCTTATTTTTGTTGGCACAAAACTACCTCCAATACTTCCATTAATTTGTATGGGTTACCATCAGACGAGTCCCATGACACAGAGTCTCATCTTTCCATAGAATGGTCATTTAGTTTGTAGGTCAAACTGTTCAGACGCTAGACGTTTTTGTGAGATGTTCATGGTCTGACAAACACCGCTGTAGCTTGGCCAGCTCCCACCGTAGATGTGGAAGGCTGCATGAGGCGGAATTAGATATCTCTAGCTTAAACTGATGGGCATTTTTTTATTTTGTTACTTAGACTGATGCATCAATATATTTTAAAAGCACCAACAGTCTGAGCAGCGGTGAAAATATCTCATTGGCATTACCATCATTGGTGTTACTACTCCTACTAGTGGCACAATGTTATCATAATGGTCAACATTCTTTAAAGTCATTATGCTACCATATTAGTTGATTTAGAATGGGAAGATGTACACAAATGTAAAAAAAAAAAATAGAAAATTTTTAAAATACCATTCCCAAATGCCATTGTAATTCAAGAACAACCCTAGTGGTACATCACTATATCTAACTCAAAGGTGACAAGTCTGAACTGAACCATACTGCTACATTTCCAGTCAGAATACTGGCTCCAAGATATAAAAATCAGACTGATCATGGTCTGCACATTTCACTTTATTTTCTATTCTACTACAAAATCAACACTTAAAGCTGGGTATTCTTCAGAATATTGTCACGAAGGGTTATTGGTGCGAGCTGCACTAAAAGTCCTCCAAGAAAATGTGGTTCTCTCCCTACTGCATGTCAGCAAAACAGTCAGGAGAGAAGCTGACATGCTAACACTGTTTTACTCCTGATTTGTAATATATTCCCTGATATAAAAAAAATACCTTCCCAGCTGGCTTTCAGACACTTTTTTATACGATGGCAAGGCCATATACTGTATCTTAGCTGTCGAAGGCATGCATAAATACACAGGATTAAATGCAATAGTTTGTTGTTACATATACATTTGAGTTATTTAGCAGACACTCTTATCAAAAGGGGTGAGCAGGGGTTGTGAGGGGGGTGCTGTGTGATTATTTAAGATACTCTTTGAAAATGTAGGGTTTCAGATATTTTTGGGAAGATGGGCAAGGACTCTGCTATCCTAGATTCAGCGGGAAGCTGGATCCACCATTGGGGTGCCAGGACAGAGAAGAGCTTGGAATGGGGTAAGCGGAAGCTGCCCTCCCATAGCAGTGGGAGGGCCATGAGACCAGAGGTGGTTGAACGGAGTGCTCGGGTTGGGGTGTAGGGTTTGACCATAGCCTGAAGATAGAGGAACTGCCCCTCCCTTGCTCCTCCATAGGCAAGTTGGTTGAACACCAGGTGGGTTGCAGCGTTCTGGATAAGTTGTAGGGGTTTGATGGCACAAACAGGGAGCCCAGCCAACACCAAGTTGCAGTAGTCCAGATGGGAGATGACAAGTGCCTGGATAAGGACCTGTGCCGCTTCCTGTGTGAGTAAAGGTCGTACTCCATGTTGTTGTAGAGCATGAACCTGAAGGATTGAGTTACTGCTTTGATGTTTGCAGAGAACGAGTATTGTCCAGAGTCACACCAAGTGGAGAGCCTCCAGACACAGAGAAGAGCAGTCTGTTGAGTGACCCGTCTTGAAGCCTGACTGGTTAGGGTCAAAAATATAATTCTGAGAGAGATAGTGAGAGAGTTGTACAGAGACAGCATGCTCAAGTTTTTTGGAAAGAAAGAAAGGGCTACTGGTTTGTAGTTTTTGATGTCAGAGGAGTCAAGTCTTGCTTCCTTGAGGGAAGCAACTCGGGCCATTTTGATGTCAGAGTGATCGAGCCAGTGGTCAGGGATGAGTTGATGAGGAATGAGAGAAGGTCTCCAGAGATGGTCTGGAGAAGGGAAGGGGGTCCAGCGGGCAGGTTGTCGGGCAGCCGGACCTCACTAGTCGCAGGATTTCATCTGGAGAGAGCAGGAGATGAGGGTTGAGTCGGCCAGGAGGAAAAGGGACAGTGCAAGTCATAGGATGCGGAAAGGGAGGAGAGTAGGGTCGAAGAGGCCGAAGGATTTAGCAGAAGGGAGAGATGATAGGATAGAAGAGGAGAGTAGTGGGAGAGAGAGAGCAAAGATTGTGAAGGCTCATTACCATCTGGGTAGGGGCTGAGTGGCTAGGGTTGGAGGAGAGGGAGACAGAAAATGAAACAAGGTAACACTTTACTTGACACCCAGGGTCATAACGTGGTTGTGATATGGCGCCCTACTGGAGAATCCAGGCTTCTCCTGCCATCAGAGTGCACAGCTGAAACTGTATATTGGAAACACTCATTTTCTTATTTGAACTAAAACATAACCAATCTTCGTTAAACATAAATACCAATTGTTTTTGCATGGATTCCGCAATGTGGTTAACTTTAAACAGCTAGGACCGCTATTTCTTATCCCGGAATACCGCTTTACTGATAGGTTAACGTCTGCTTGAAAGAGCCACTAGCTAAGCTGCTAATGTTAGCCATCAAGCAAACGAAGTTAGTCCCAGATAAATTTTTCCAATGGAGCCCTCCTTGTCTGGAGAAGTAAACAAACGATTCCAGCGCTGTAGGAGCTGTATCTACATCGCTTTGTTTCGGGACAAACTGGATCACTCAGAGTTCCAATTGTTTGCTTAAGAATTATAGGCTTGAGGTGGCTTCCTTGATCATGCAGGTCACCAGCCTACATAAAAAAATTAGGAATGTGGAAATTCAGCAACTTCAGTTGACTAAACTGCTTGGAGTAATTTTGTTATGGTCACTGTTATGGTCAAAACATATTGATAGAACTAAGTAGCTAAGATGGGGAGAAGTCTGTATATAACACACACCTAACCCAATGTTCTGTTGCAGATGACTGGGATAAATGCTGGAGCAGATTTCAGGAGCAGGACAAGACACCCTCTTTTTGACTGATGTAAGGGCATGTACGTGATAGGCCTAGCGAGCTTTATTATGGTCATAATGCTTCTTAACAGTTTCATAAAGTGTAGTTTCTTAGTCCAAGTAAAGTGACTCAGGATGGTCATAATGCTTCTTGACAGTGTCAAAGTGTATTTTCTAAAGAATTCATTACAACAAAGGATTTAAGAAAGGAAACTTCTTCGAAAAACAAATTTGAATAAATGTGGGTTTTGACAATTATGCAGATGTCATATCCAGCCATAATGTAATGTGTCACAACAGGTGTAAATATATGTATAATGAAAGAGTTACAACAAGTTATGTCACTTGTTATGACATATTACGTAGTTATGACCGTGTGATAACGTGTTATGACACTGGGTGTCAAGTGAAGTGTTACCAGAAACAAAGTAGTGATCAGAGACCTGGAGGATGGTTGAAGTGAGATTAGTAGGTGAACAGCCTCTAGTAAAGATGAGGTCAAGCGTATTGTCTGCCCTGTGAGTGGGAGGGGACTGGGAAAGCGTGAGGTCAAAAGAGGCAAGGAGAGGAAAGAAAGAGTTGGAAAGAAATTCAAAGGCAGACGTCGGGAAGTTGTCAAGTACGAAGAGCGATGAGCTATCGTCAGGAAATTAACTTATCAAGGTGTCAAGCTCATTGAGGAACTCCCTAAGGGCACCTGGTGGGTGATAGATGACAACAATTTTAAGCTTGAGTGACAGTGACAGCATGGAATTCAAATGAAGAGATGGACAGGGGAGTGAGGGAGAAGAGAAAATCTGCAAAATCACTTCAGTAACTACAATCCTCAAAAACACTACATGAAATACTGTAGTATATACTACTTTTCTTTTACTATAATATTTCAACGATTAGTTAACTATACTACAGTAGTCCGCAAAACACTACAGTGAATACTATAGTACACTGTAGTATTTTTTCATGTAGGTAGGCTGGTCAGTCATGAATACATGGCCTTGGATGGATCCCAGCTGTCTACAAGTTGATATACATGTTTTTGTGTGAAGCACCAGCCAATGGCTGCAGTGGGTCACAATAAATATCTCCATAATCATGTGAATGGCCAGTGAAGGCATAGAACTGCCTTGGAAGGCCTGCCAGAAAGTGATGAAAGGTACCTTACTGGAGCATCAGAACTGATGTGTTTTCAGACAACCACTCCAGCTCCACTTATAACCCCTCTGTCACGAACGTCGTAGTGAGGAGACCAAAGCGTGATGTGAATCCATTCTTTTAATGTAAGACGAAAATAACACGAAGTACACTAAACAAACAAACAAAACAGAATATCAAAACGAACATGACCGCTATAAACACTGAGACACATAGACAATAACCCACAAAAATACCCAAAGAGGATGGCTGCCTAAATATGGTTCCCAATCAGACACAATGATAAACAGCTGCCTCTAATTGAGAACCAATCTAGGCAACCATAGACATACATGAACACCTAGATGGTACAACCCCATAAACCTACAAAACCCCTGGACAGTACAAAAACACATACATCACCCATGTCACACCCTGACCTAACCAAAATATATAAAGAATACTCAGATCAGGGTGTGACACCCACACCTTTTTTGGATGGCACTATTTGATTTGGGTGAGTTAAGAAATTAGCTGTGTTCAGTGTTGGATAGACTTGATGTCCCTCATAAATAGTGTCAGGAAAACCCAAAGAACCTCTTAAAAGTGTAAATAGAGGGTCTGAGTACAATGGATTAATTTCTGTAGGAGCAAGGACTGAATGGACTCTTTAGCAGCTTAAATTGTCAAACCACATTGAACGCCGGCTGTCTGTCACTTCCTGTTTCAATAAAGCTATTACTGGACAACCAATGTATTAACCAATCAAAAAACAGATAATTCATTTATCTATAACTGGTGATTCCACACGTTTAAGCAGCTTTATTAATTTGCCATGGGAAACAGGTTAGTTCAGCTTTACAAAATATAAATGCTCATAAAAGAACTTTACATAAGATTTCCTGAATGGAATTCTACTGGTTTCTTAATGGTTTCCATTTTAAGAGAGGATCAACTCTTTTGATCACCAGGCCCTAGTATCCATTTGAAAGAGTGCCTCTGGATTAACCTGGGCTTGTTGTTAATGTGTACATAACAACTGCATCAAAATCCATACACTTAAAATTGAGGGCGAACCAAGACTGTGTGGGTAACTTCACTTTTTGTATGTGTTTACACAATTGACTAATGCACCGCCGTGCCAGATGCCTTTGAGCACTACCATAAATCCCAGGTGTCTCTTAAATTGTTTATCGTTTATGACAGCTAAACCTGCTGTGCTCTGGATTTGCTGAGGCCAACATCTTTCCAAGCTCCAGGGTGCAAGTCGCTCTGCACTGTGTCTCCATTTAGTCAGATGGTTGTTAGTGGTAGTCTGCAGAATGGTGCATGACTTGGTCTAGGTTCTCCTGCCTCTTTCCTTCATATTTCTCTTGAGCAGGGGTGTCAAACTCATTTTGCCCCGGGGGCCCAAATTCGGTCTTTAACGAGTTCCGAGGCCGAAGGGCCTCTCCATCATTTTGAAATTGCTGATGCTCCCTGACTGTCTAGCTTTAATTTTGGTGATTATTAGCGAGCTGGATGTAGGGGCATTATCATTTATACACCGTTTCAATTTGGTTTTAGTCATTTTAAAGTATATTGAGTTCATCCGTCTTCAACCAAAAAACAAATATTTAGATTTATTTTATAAATGTTTTACTCAAACCACCCGCATGCCAGATTAGACCCCCTCGTGGGCGAGATTCAGCCCCCGTGCCGTATGGGAACCAAGTAAACATTAACTAAATACATTGATAAAACGGGCTGTTGGACAGGTTGAGTTATAATCCAATGTTGTCATAGTGTAAGGCTTGTTTGTGAAAATGTTCTTGATGCATGTATTATAACCCTGGATTAGGTCAGATTTATTTGGTATTCACTGGTGGCCCTTAATTTGTATATGTGTTGATTCTATTAAAGTTAATATTCTTTACATCAGTTAACCTATATATGTATCATTCAAACAATTGACAATAGGAAAGGTTTAAACAATACATTTAGGTTGTACGGAAGCACATCAAGGGTTTCTAGGCATGTACATTCTTAATTTTCCTATTTTGTTTGGCAAGGTATAATATTTCCTCGAGATGCAATTTGTTTGTTTAAAAAAACACAGACCATTCTCTGGTTTAAGTTGTTTATGAGATACTTCAATACAGCTCTGAACTTAAAGTGAACCTCTGTAATTTAATATGTAGCGTATGAGCCAACTAATAGTTTGTGGTTCAATATAGGAATGAAATATTGTCAACTGTTCGCCAAAGGTGGCTACTGGTTACATTGTGTAAGGTGCAAATGTTGAACAATGGGTCCTACAGAAATAAACCATAAGGATAAGATTCATGTCTTTACAGATTCCAGATGATTGTGGTTATGCTATTGGGGTGCAGAGGGGGGACATTGAGAATATACACATCCCATTGAGTGTTCTACCCCTTTTAAATGTAATTAAACATAAATCATTCAACACACAATACATTGTATTTAATTTGACAGTTAAAAAAGTATATTGGCAAACAAAATAATGGTTTCTCTCTATGGGCGTCATTGAAATACATTACCAAGTACATTGTGAACCGTGTGTAAGTATTTTCTCCACCAAAAGGTGTAAACATGGTCACAATTAACACAAGGCTGGTGGGGAAGAGAAGTAATTCCTATAGGACAATTTGCCGTCTTCCCACCTCTTCCACTTCTCCACTTCTCTCTCCTTCCAGGTAACTTCAGAGTTCTCTCCCAGATCTGAGTGTGGCATCTGTTAATTCAGGGCCTGACTGGGAGTCTTGAGTCTCTACATTCGGCTCTCCCAGCTAAAGAGACTTTCAACACCCTTCTGAGCGAGGCAGTAATTGGCCAGTAATTTCAATGCCTTCTGCCCTTAGTCCCTAACCCACAGAGTTAATGTTCCAATAAATATACACAGCTTTGATTTACATCCCAGTTTTCCTACATTCCCTGAAAACACACCTTCCATTGAAGGATGCTCTGGAGAGGGACTGTAAAGTTATCCCTCCTGGCCAGGGTGGGAACCAATCATGAGACATCCTCCTGGTGGTCAGATAGGAGGCCTCCATTACTGGAGAATCGAGTTATCTGAACTATTTTACAGTTGTGCCCTGTGATACAACAATAAAAACAACACAGCAATTAATAAGAATTTAAAACCAAACAAAATTAACATATAAAAAGTACAAGACAGAGATTTAAAAAGATTAAAACAAATATCTTCTAAGAAAAACACTTTACAAAAAGCAATGACGGTTTATAATAAAAAGTTAATGTAATGTGCATTTAAACTGTCTTAAAGGCACCAAAACATCTAACAGGAGTTCTATCTGCAATTCGTTCCATGTGTGTGTAGCATGATATTCAATGATATTCAACTCAGAGTGAATCAGGGGTATCTCTAGCACGTCCTGTGAGCTCAGTTATATGTGTTTTAAAAGAGAGATTATCATCTAACCAATTTCCAAGGTATTTATAGGTGGGGGCACGTTCCAAAAGAGAGACATCATTGGTAGCAATGTTCAGGTTTTCCAACTGTATACTTTTGGATCGTGAAAATACCATATACTTAGTTACTTGAATTTAGCACCAGCCTAATATCCATAAGTGCATCTTGAAGCAATTGAAAGTCAAACTGTAGGAATGTAAATGCTTGAGCGAGTGATGGGGTGTGGCATATAGTACTGTGTCATTAGCATAGAAATGAAAATGGCATTTTTTCACTGAGTTACAGATATAATTTATGTATATAGTGAATAATAATGTACCTCACATTGAACCTTGTGGGACACCTTTGTGAACAGTGACAAAATCTGATTTTCCCCGCATCTGCAATAATAGCCTGAGATCTATCGCTGAGATAATTCTGAAACCATAACCATGTATTTGAGGCCAACCCCAAAGCAGAAGAGAATGATCAACTAAAGCGAAAGCCTTTGACAGGTCAACAAATAAAGCAACACAGTTCAACTTCTTATCCAAGGCTCTTACAATATCATTTACAACCATTGTGGTGGCTGTGATAGTACTGTTCCCAGGTCTAAAACCAGACTGAAATTTGTTCAGTATGCATTTGTCAGACAAGAAAGAGCGCAGCTGTACATTTACCAATGACTGTAACATTTTTGCAAGACAAGACAGCTTAGAGATTGGTCGATAATTATCAAGGTCACCAGTATCCCCACCTTTGTGCAGAGGCAGCACATAGGCAGATTTCCAAATCTTAGGTATGACACCAGAGGTCAACGTGAGGTTAAAAAATGAGTAAGAGCACCAGAGATAAGTTGTGCAGCTGTAGCCAGCAACCCTGGGTCAAGTTTGTCAGCCCCTGTTGCTTTCTTAATGTCTATGGCTAGCATCAATAACTTTCTCCTCTGTGAAGAAGCTTAGTGAGAAAACCTGACCATCAGCACACTCATGCATAATCCCTTCATAACTCTCTTTTCTTCTTTCATTTGTGGTCGACATTTTCTCAAAAAGATTGCCTGCTTGCCCATTGAAGTAATTGTTGAAGGCATTAGCAATGACATTCTTATCAGTCATGATTTGTTTCAGCTTTTATTTATTTCATCACATTCCCAGTGGGTCAGAAGTTCACATACACACAATTAGTATTTGGTAGCATTGCCTTTAAATTGTGTAACTTGGGTCAAATGTTTTGGTTAGCCTTCCACAAGCTTCCCACAATAAATTGGGTGAATTTTGGACCATTCCTCCTGACAGAGCTGGTGTAACTGAGTCAGGTTTGTATGCCTCCTTGCTCACACACACTTTTTAAGTTCTTCCCACAAATGTTCTATGGGATTCAGGTCAGGGTTTTGTGATGGCCACTCCAATACCTTGACATTGTTGTCCTTAAGCCATTTTGCCACAACTTTGGAAGTACACTTGGAGCCATTATTCATTTGGAAGACCTATTTGCGACCAAGCTTGAACTTCCTGACTGATGTCTTGAGATGTTGCTTCAATATATCCACATTATATATATCCACAATTTTCCTGCCTCATGATACCATCTATTATGTGAAGTTCACCAGTCCCTCCTGCAGCAAAGCACCCCCACAACATGATGCTGCCACCCCCGTGCTTCATGGTTGGTATGGTGTTCTTCGGCTTGCAATGCTTCCCTTTTCTCCTCCAAACATAACGATGGTCATTATGGCCAAACAGTTATATTTTTGTTTCATCAAACCAGATTAAATTTCTCCAAAAAGTAGGATCTTTGTCTCCATGTGCAGTTGCAAACCGTAGTCTGGCTTTTTTATGGCGGTTTGGGTGCAGTGGTTTCTTCCTTGCTGAGCGGCCTTTCAGGTTATGTCGATATAGGACTCGTTTTACTGTGGATATAGATACTTTTGTGCCGGTTTCCTCCAGCATCTTCACAAGGTCCTTTGCTGTTGTTCTCAGATTGATTTGCACTTTTCGCACCAAAGTACGTTCATCTCTAGGAGACAAAACGCATCTCGTTCATGAGTGGTATGACGGCTGTGTGGTCACATGGTGTTTACACTTGCATACTATTGTTTGTACAGATGAAAGTGGCACCTTCAGGTGTTTGGAAATTGCTCCCAAGGATGAACCAGACTTGTTGAGGTCTACATTTTTTTACTGAGGTCTTGGCTGATTGCTTTTGATTTTCTCATGATGTCAAGCAAAGAGGCACTGAGTTTGAAGGTAGGCCTTGAAATATATCCACAGGCACACCTCCAATTGACTCAAATTATGTCAATTAGCCTATCAGAAGCTTTTAAAGCCATGACATAATTTTCTGGAATTTTCCAAGCTGTTTAAAGGCACAGTCAACTTGGTGCATGTAAACTTCTGACACACTGGAATTGTGATACAGTGAATTATAAGTGAAATAATCTGTCTGTAAACAATTGTTGGGAAAATTACTTGTCTCATGCAGGGAGTAGATTTTATTTGATTTATTTTACCAGGTAGGCTAGTTGAGAACAAGTTCTCATTTGCAACTGCGACCTGGCCAAGATAAAGCATAGCAGTGTGAACAGACAACACAGAGTTACACATGGAGTAAACAATTAACAAGTCAATAACACAGTAGAAAAAAAAGAGAGTCGATATACATTGTGTGCAAAAGGCATGAGGAGGTAGGCGAATAATTAAAATTTTGCAGATTAACACTGGAGGGATAAATGATCAGATGGTCATGTACAGGTAGAGATATTGGTGTGCAAAAGAGCAGAAAAGTAAATAAATATAAACAGTATAGGGATGAGGTAGGTAAAATTGGGTGGGCTAATTACCGATAGACTATGTACAGCTGCTCAGATAGCAGATGTTTGAAGTTGGTGAGGGAGATAAAAGTCTCCAACTTCAGCGATTTTTGCAATTCGTTCCAGTCACAGGCAGCAGAGAACTGGAACAAAAGGCGAACAAATGAGGTGTTGGCTTTAGGGATGATCAGTGAGATACACCTGCTGGAGAGCGTGCTACGGGTGGGTGTTGCCATCGTGACCAGTGAACTGAGATAAGGCGGAGCTTTACCTAGCATGGACTTGTAGATGACCTGGAGCCATTGGGTCTGGCGACGAATATGTAGCGAGGGCCAGCCGACTAGAGCATACAGGTCGCAGTGGTGGGTGGTATAAGGTGCTTTAGTAACAAAACGGATGGCACTGTGATAAACTGCATCCAGCTTGCTGAGTAGAGTATTGGAAGCTATTTTGTAGATGACATCGCCGAAGTCAAGGATCGGTAGGATAGCCAGTTTTACTAGGGTAAGTTTGGCGGCGTGAGTAAAGGAGGCTTTGTTGCGGAATAGAAAGCCGACTCTAGATTTGATTTTAGATTGGAGATGTTTGATATGAGTCTGGAAGGAGAGTTTACAGTCTAGCCAGACACCTAGGTACTTATAGATGTCCACATATTCTAGGTCGGAACCATCCAGGGTGGTGATGCTAGTCGGGCGTGCGGGTGCAGGCAGCGAACGGTTGAAAAGCATGCATTTGGTTTTACTAGCGTTTAAGAGCAGTTGGAGGCCACAGAAGGAGTGTTGTATGGCATTGAAGCTCGTTTGGAGGTTAGATAGCACAGTGTCCAAGGACGGGCCGGAAGATGCCCTAACAGACTTGCCAAAACTATAGTTTGTTAACAAGAAATTTGTGGAGTGGTTGAAAAACAAGTTTTAATGACTCCAACATAAGTGTATGTAAACTGTATATACCCTCTTGCCCAGGCACTGAAGTAAAGTGTCACGTTCTGACCATCGTTCGTATGTGTTTTTCTTGTTTTAGTGTTGGTCAGGACGTGAGCTGGGTGGGCATTCTATGTTGTGTGTCTGGTTTGTCTATTTCTATGTTTGGCCTGATATGGTTCTCAATCACAGGCAGGTGTTAGTCATTGTCTCTGATTGGGAACCATATTTAGGTAGCCTGTTTTGTGTTGGGTTTTGGTGGGTGATTGTTCCTGTCTCTGTGTTTGCACCAGATAGGACTGTTTAGGTTTTCACTTTTCTTGTTTTGTTTAGTCTGTTCATGTATAGTCGTCTTTATTAAAAACATGAATAACCACCACGCTGCATTTTGGTCCGCCTCTCTTTCACCAGAAGAAAACCATTACAGAAAGAGACTAAACCTAATGCCAGACTGTAACATACTCTTAGTTTCATTAGCAAACCCATACATGCAAATTGCTGCTCTATTAAGCGCCAAGAATTATGGAGGCTATCAATTGGAAAAATTAGAACGGAAACAATGTACAGCCATGACATTAACTTATTTCCACATTGAGCTGCAAAGAAACAACGCTTTAGCACTTTATAGTTCAGCAAAAAGACTTGCTGAACTATAAACATTAGAGTTTCCAAACTAAATGAAATGCAACCATGTTGTGCTTTTCAATAAATATTGAGCAAACTAGAGAGGTAACATTATTGACCCATGTGGGGTCAAATGACATCAGGAGGGCTACCTCGGAACATCTGAAAATCATTTTTTTTTAATGATTTTAGCATTAAAGACAACAAAAAACGACCAAACATTTCAGGTCCAGTACCATTGTCGGGTGTGAAAGATTCAGCGAACTGCTGGCATTACACATCTGCCTAAAAGACTACTGTAGCTCTGCTGGAGTCACTTTTATAGATAACTTTGACACCTTCTGGAAACAGAAGATACTCTACAGGAATGACGGAGACCATCCAAATCATCTTGGCTCCTGGACTCTGTCCACATATTTCAAGGCTGCGTTGAAACAATTACCCAAGACCAGCTCGGCTAATCCCTACCATTGTGACAATGAGTGGTCATAATGCTGCATTAAATGTACATTATCCTAGGGGTGATGGCAGACAATGTAAAGTAACTCAATTTATTTCCCCCTAATTGCATTGAATACCTTTGTTAATCCTACAGCTATTGGACGCAGTAATCATGAACCTATGAGTTACACTGTTAGCACTGACGCTGTGTGCCCTATTAGCAATAGATGGTTAAAACATTTCGCGAAAAGACAGAAATGCCAATGGGGGCAGTGTTGTGGTCAGTATAAAGAACCACATTCCTGTAAAGCTTAGAGAAGATCTAATGTTGAAGTAATATGGCTACAGGTTCATCGGCCTCACCTAAAGCCCATTCTTGTGGGAAGCTGCTATAAACCACCAAGTGCAAACAGTCCGTATCTGGATAATATGTGTGATCAATAGAAGTATATTTTCTTGGTGATTTAAATATTTACTGGTTCTCATCAAGCTGCCCACTCAAGAAAAAAATTACATCCGTAACCAGTGCCTGCAACCTGGTTCAGGTTGTCGGTCAACCTACCAGGGTATTTACAAACAGCACAGGAATGAAATCATGAACATGTATTGATCACATCTTTACAAATTCTGCAGAAATTTGCTTTAAAGCAGTACCCAAATCCATAGGAGTAGTGATCACAATATAATAGCCATATCTAGAACAACCAAAGTTCCAAAGGCTGGACCTAATATAGTGTGTAAGAGGTCATACAAGAAGTTTGACGATGTAAATCCTATTTGCTGGTCTGTGGAGTGTAATGAGGAGCAACCAGATGGAGCAATTGACACATTTATGACATTTCTTATTCCAGTTACTAATAAGCACGCACCCATTAATAAAATGACTGTAAAAACGGTTAAATCTGTGGATTGATGAGGAATTTAAAAAATGGTATGGTTGAGGGATGAGGTAAAAGGTATGGCAAATAAGTCTGGCAGCCAAACTAAGGGACTTGCTTGCAGTCCCTGCAGTCCATTTTCTAAGGGACTTGCTTGCAGTTCCTCCCTCTTCCACTGGATGTCACCAGTCTTTAGAAATTGGTTGATGTTTTTCCTTTGTGTAGTGAAGAAGTAGCCCTGTTCAAAATGAGGGTCACTTCATGTGTACTGTTTGTGAGAGGCGCGTGACCAGAAAGCTAGCGTCAGTTTGTTTTCCTCCTGTATTGAACACAGATCATCCCGTCTTCAAATTTATCGATTATTTACTTTAAAAAATACCTAATGTTGTATTACAAAAGTAGTTTGAAATGTTTTGGCAAAGTTTACAGGTAACTTTTGAGATATTTTGTAGTCACGTTGTGCAAGTTGGAACCTGTGTTTTTCTGGATCAAACGTGCCAAATAAATGGACATTTTGTATATATATATGGACGGAATTAATCTAACAAAAGGACCATTTGTGATGTTTATGGGACATTGGAGTGGTAAGGTAAGGTATAAGGCATGATTTATATTTTTGTGTCGCGCCTGCAGGGTTGAAATATATCCTCAGATAATAGCATCCTTTGCTTTCGCCGAAAAGCCTTTTTGAAATCTGACATGTTGGCTGGATTCACAACATGTGTAGCTTTAATTTGGTATCTTACATGTGTGATTTCATGAAAGTTAGATTTTTATAGGAATTTATTTGAATTGGCGTTCTCTGGCTTTTGGCCAAGTGGGACGCTACCGTCCCACATATCCCAGAGAGGTTGGGTAATCATGTGACTAAGCAAAATATTTCTTTTTCTAAAAAACACAATATGAAACCAAGATAAATTATATAAAGAATGATAGTAAAAAGCTTTGGAGCACCTTAAATGAAATTCTGGGGAAAAAAGACAACAATCTTTTATCACAAAACCCACTGATATTGCCAACTACTTTCATGACGTTTTCATTGGCAAGATAAACAAGCTTATGGATGACATGCCAGCAACAAACACTGACACTACACAACCAAGTACAGTGGGGCAAAAAAGTATTTAGTCAGCCACCAATTGTGCAAGTTCTCCCACTTAAAAAGATGAGAGGCCTGTCATTTTCATCATAGGTACACTTCAACTATGACAGACAAAATGAGAAAAACAATCCAGAAAATCATATTGTAGGATTTTTAATGAATGTATTTTCAAATTATGGTGGAAAATAAGTATTTGGTCAATAACAAAAGTTTCTCAATACTTTGTTATATACCCTTTTGTTGGCAATGACAGAGGTCAAACGTTTTCTGTCTTCACAAGGTTTTCACACACTGTTGCTTGTATTTTGGCCCATTCCTCCATGCAGATCTCCTCTAGAGCAGTGATGATTTGGGCTGTTGTTGGGCAACAAAGACTTTCAACTCCCTCCAAAGATTTTCTATGGGGTTGAGATCTGGAGACTGGCTAGGTCACTCCAGGACCTTGAAAAGCCACTCCTTCGTTGCCCGGGGCGGTGTGTTTGGGATCATTGTCATGCTGAAAGACCCAGCCACGTTTCATCTTCAATGCCCTTGCTGATGGAAGGAGGTTTTCACTCAAAATCTCACGATACATGGCCCCATTCATTCTTTCCTTTACACGGATCAGTTGTTCTGGTCCCTTTGCAGAAAAACAGCCCCAAAACATGATGTTTCCACCCCCATGCTTCACAGTAGATATGGTGTTCTTTGGATGCAACTCAGCATTCTTTGTCCTCCAAACACAACGAGTTGAGTGTACCAAAAAGTTATATTTTGGTTTCATCTGATCATATGACATTCCCCCAATCTTCTTCTGGATCATCCAAATGCTCTCTAGCAAACTTCAGACGGGCACGTCTGGCACTGCAGGATTTCAGTGTGTTACTGATGGTAGGCTTTGTTACTTTGGTCCCAGCTCTCTGCAGGTCATTCACTAGGTCCCCCGTGTGGTTCTGGGATTTTTGCTCACCGTTCTTGTGATCATTTTGACCCCACGGGGTGAGATCTTGCATGGAGCCCCGGACAGAGGGAGATTATCAGTGGTCTTGTATGTCTTCCATTTCCTAATAATTGCTCCCACAGTTGATTTCTTCAAACCAAGCTGCTTATCTATTGCAGATTCAGTCTTCCCAGCCTGGTGCAGGTCTACAATTTTGTTTCTGGTGTCCTTTGACAGCTCTTTGGTCTTGGCCATAGTGGAGTTTGGAGTGTGACTGTTTGAGGTTGTGGACAGGTGTTTTTTATACTGATAACAAGTTCAAACAGGTGCCATTAATACAGGTAACGAGTGGAGGACAGAGGAGCCTCTTAAAGAAGAAGTTACAAGTCTGTGAGAGCCAGAAGTCTTGCTTGTTTGTAGGTGACCAAATACTTATTTTCCACCATAATTTGCAAATAAATAAATTAAAAATCCTACAATGTGATTTCTGGATTTTGTTTCTCATTTTGTCTGTCATAGTTGAAGTGTACCTATGATGAAAATTACAGGCCTCTCATCCTTTTTAGTGGGAGAACTTGCAAAATTGGTGGCTGACTAAATACTTTTTTGCCCCACTGTATATCTGACCGAATTATGTGTGGAAGAGGTGAAAAATTATTGTTGTCTATCAACAATGGCAAGCCACCGTGGTATAACAATCTGGATGGAAAATGAGGATAATAGCGGATGATATTTCCACTCCCATTTGCCACATCGTCAATTTAAGCCTACCAGAAAGTATGTGCCCTCAGGCCTGGAGGAAAGCTAAAGTCATTCCGCTACCCAAGAACAGTAAAGCCCCCTTTACTGGCTCAAATAGCCGACAAATCAGTCTGTTATCAACACTTAGTAAACTTCTGGAAAACATCGTGTATGACCAGATACAATGCTATTTCACAGTAACCAAATTGGCAACAGACTTTCAGCACGCATATAGGGAAGGACACTCACATACACAAATGACTGATGGCTGAGAGAAAATCATGATAAAATTGTAGAGGCTGTCTTGTTAGACTTCAGTGCAGCTTTGACATTATCGATAATAGTCTGCTGCAGAAAAATCCATCGTAAGTGTTATGGCTTTACACCCCCTGCTATAATGTGGATAAAGAGTTACTTGTCTAACAGAACACAGAGGGTATTCTTTAATGGAACCCTCTCAAACATAATCCAGGTAGAAGCAGGAATTCCCCAGGGTAGCTGTCTAGGCCCCTTGCTTTTTCAACCTTTACTAACAACATGCCACTGGCTTTGAGTAAGGCCAGTGTGTCTATGTATGCGGATGACAACACTATACACATCAGGTACTACAGCAATTGAAATGACTGAAACACTTAACAAAGAGCTGCAGTTAGTTTCGGAATGGTTAGCAAGGAATAAGTTCGTCCCAAATATTTTCAAAACTCAAAGCATTGTATTTGGGACAAAGCATTCACTAAATCCTAAACCCTGGATTGTAAAACTGTCATGGTCAAAACATATTGATACAACAGTAGCTAAGATGGGGAGAAAGAAGTCTGTCCATAATAAAGCCCTGCTCTGCCTTCTTAACAACACCATCAATAAGGCAGGTCCTACAGGCCCTGGATTTGTTTTACCTGGACTACTGTTCAGTCGTGTGGTCAGGTGTCACAAGAGGGACTTGGGAAAATTGCAGTTGTATCAGAACAGGGCAGCACGAGTGGCCCTTAAAAGTACACACAAAGCTAACATTAATGACATGTATGTCAATCTCTCATGGCTCAAAGAGAGATTTACTTCATTATTACTTGTTTTTGTAAGAGGTGTTGACAAGTTGAAGGTACCGAGCAGTCTGTTTAAAATACTAGCACACAGCTCGGACACCCATGCATACCACACAAGACATGCCAACAGAGGTCTTTTCACAGTCCCCAAGTACAGAACAGACTATGGGAGGCGCACAGTACTACAGTGTTTGCTCAATTAAAAGTTTTGAGATTATGCTACGGGACTTGTTGGTAATTTGTGGTTTATTACAGTACCCTGCGTCACTGCTTCATTGCTCCAAACCACTGATTATGCTTTTGGGCCCAAGGCGCTAATGTGTCTCTAAGTGACAATGAATGGGCGATATAAACCAAACAGAAACTCATAATTGCACACGACTTCAAAATTGAATTTCAATTAACTGAATGATGAGGATGAAGATGATGATTGAATTAGGACAATACTGTAAGAATTGCTATTCCTCGATCCTGTACGCACACCCAGAAAAACACACATATTTTTTGGTTTCTACTCTTCAGTATTACTTACTAAAACTGCTGTTACTCGAAGGTTTTTATTGTAAGAGAAACAAAAATGTTCAATTATATTCCATGATATTCTTAAGATAAATGTGTTGACTGAATATAAGCAAGTGATGTCTGCTAAATAATCAAGTTGATGGCGCAGTCATATAGCCTCGGCACCTACATAAAACGTTGAGTGATTTACTCATTCATGGCTTTGGATCAAAATAAATAACTGCCAACATTCTTTCTGATCCTTTTTATCCTGACCTGGATACCATGTATTATAGTCTCTAAAAGGAAAAATATTGCCACCGTCTCTTGCGCATGTCATTTTCCAGATTTGCCCTAATAAAAAACGCCCCTTAGATATTAATTTAGAATCCTCCAATCACCTAAATTGAATTATTGGCAGAGAGCCATATAGATTTCAAAATAGTTGGGAAGAGATTTGCGATGGCACATGGTTTATGAATTGACACGCAATTTTCCATTCCACAATTTTCCAGTCCGCACGACTTCAAAATGCAATTTAAATTAATGGAATGATGAGGAAGGTGATTGAATTTAGAACAATAGTGTAAGAATTGCTATTCCTTTGTCCTGCACACACCCGAAACAAATACACTTACTTTTTTGTTTCTACTTGATCAGAACAAGCTGTAACTGGACTGTAATCATATTACTTACTAAAACTGTTGTTACACTAAGGTTTTTATTCTAAGAAAAATGAAAATGACCTGGGTGCCATGTATTATAGTCTCTAAAAGGAAAAATATTACCACTGTCTCTTGCGCATGTCGTTTTCCAGCTTAGCCCTAATGAAAAATGCCCCATAGATATTAATTTAGAATCCATACTCCAATCCTCTAATATGTCATTATTGGCAGTTTATGAATTGACACACACTTTTTTGTTCCTGCTGAAAGTACTAACAGTCAAATGCATTCTCTGCGTCGCCCACACAGACTTTAAACATTTGGATAATTTTCAGGCTGGGGGTAACTGGTGCATGGAATCAGGCGCTGGAGAGCAGAGATGAGTGTACAAGGTAATTTATGCCACGGACAGCACCAGTATAAAACAAATACCAAAGGTGCGTGAAATTACCGGTCACTCGTAAATAACGGGCGTAATAACGAACCAAACAATACCAGCCAACAAGTAACGACCTGAACATTATATACAAACGCGCACACAAACGTGGGGGAAAAAGAGGGTTAAATAATGAACATGTAATTGGGGAATAGAAACCAGGTGTGTAGAAAACAAAGATAAAACAAATGGAAAATTAAAAGTGGATCGGCGATGGCATCGACCGCCAAACGCTGCCGAACAAGGACAGGGACCAACTTCGGCGAAAGTTGTGACAATTATAAAGCAGTTAAAGGTTGACATTGGTTGATTTTATGCATTAATTAATTAAATCGCATTAGCTGTAATGTTGCAGTTCATCTGATGAAGGTGCAGTTGGGCCTATTTTTATAATGAATATGAATTCGGAGGGCAGACACAAAATTTTAAAGATTACAACCTCTCACTTTCGGTTATTTGAAAACAAAATCTCCAAAATATCGTTATTTTTTAAACAAGGACTTGAAAATGAGATCGTGAACTCTGCAAACAATATTTCCAGTCCGAGAATGGTAAATTACTGTAATTAATACATTCATTCAATACATTGGAATACAAAATAAGCCATCCATCCACCCATTATGGGCAATTAGCAGGACAATAATTGCCAAGAAGGAGGGTAGGGGGAGAAATGTATCGTTACGGATGACCCAGTTTATGCCCTCATTTGCAATGCAAATCCAGATGTCAGGGTGACTACCCGTTCCAGGGTTACGACTATAACCACCAGAGGACTGGAAAATGAGCCGGAGTTGAGAGGATCACCAAAACTAAAAACACCAGTCTCAACAGCGAAGAGGCGACTCCAGGATGCTGGCTGTCTAGATAGAATTCCTCTGTCCAGTGTCTGTGTTCTTTTGCCCTTCTTAATCTCTTAGTCTGAGATGTTGCTTATTCTTTGCAACTCTGCCTCGAAAGCCAGCATTCCGGGGTCGCCACTTCACTGTTGACGTTGAGACTGGTATTTTGCGGGTACTACTTAATGAAGCTGCCAGATGAGAAGTTGTGAGGCACCCGTTTCTCAAACTAGACACTCTAATGCACTTATCCTCTTGCTCAGTTGTGCATCAGGGCCTCCCACTCCTATTTCTATTCTGGTAAGAGCCAGACTCGGCTGTTCTGTGAAGGGAGTAGTACACAGCGTTGTATAAGATCTTCAGCTTCTTGACAATTTCCGAATGGAATAGCCTTCATTTCCCAGAAGAAGAATAGACTGACGAGTTTCAGAAGAAAGGGCTTTGTTTCTGGCCATTTTGAGCTCCAGATACTCAACTAGTCTAAAGGCCAGTTTTATTGCCTCTTTAATCAATACAATAGTTTTCAGCTGTGCTAACATAATTGCAATAGGGTTTTCTAATGATCAATTAGCCTTTTAAAATGATTAACTTGGAATAGCTAACACAACATGCCATTGGAACACAGGAGTGATGGTTGCTGATAATGGGCATCTATACGCCTATGTAGATATTCCATTAAAATTCAGCAGTTTCCAGCTACAATAGTCATATACAAAAAACATGTTTTCGTTCAAAAACAAGGACATTTCTAAGTAACCCCAAACTTTTGAACGGTAGTGTATGTCTTACAGAGCCTTTCCATAAGTCCACTCAAGTTTCTTAAACTGTCTTCTGACTGTGATTAGAGCAATGTTGCGTTGTACAGCGACATATTTTCCCAACGCAAACCCTGGGGTTGAATTTTTCTTGGAATAGAAACACCATAATATTAATCAAATTAATTAATCTACATTTCTTAAAATCAATCCCATATACCATGTTCTTACAAAAAAATATTTTAAATTCTCTAGTACAGCCAATATTACAAAAAGTCAAATGCTTCTCAAAGATGCCCTCTGGTGGTAAAACTAACACTAACTTGCATTAATGGCAACAATGGCTGACACTTAAATAACGTGTCAGATTTAAAATCTGATTTAAAAAGCAAGTAAAAATACACTTTATGGAACAGCAGGGACTGTGAAGTAACACAAACATAGGCACAGACACAAGCATACAAACACATGATAATACTATACACACACGTACACATGGATTTTCCATTGTAGATATGTGATAGTGGAGTATGGGCCTGAGGGCACACACTTCGTGTGTTGTGAATTCTGTAATTAATGTTTTGTAATGTTTTTAAAATTGTATAACTGCCTTAATTTTGTCGAACCCCAGAAAGAGTAGCTGCTGCCTTGGCAGGATAAATAAATACAAATACAAAATGTTCTCTCCGAGTGCAGCAGTCGAGGAAATTTGATGCTATATATGTTTATGAAAAGATTGCAAATTATTTCCCCTTCTGATCTATCAGTTTTTCTGGCACAAAAGCTAACAGTTAATCAAAGGACTCAAAAGGAGGCCTTAAAATGACAGGAGTTAAAGGTATGTGTGGCTTAAGCTTTAGCAAGTTCATGAATGGAACATACGTCTGGTGAGGCATTAACAAGAGTTGCTAAAGGAATGTGTGGTTTAAGCTTTAGCTAGTTTATGAATGGAACAAACATATGTAGAGGCATTAACAGCACACATTACTTGATTTGATCCAATAAGACCATGTCAACTACAAGGCAAATATGTTTCTTTCCTGTCAACATCCATTTCAATATAATTATGTGTGTCACGTCTTCCCGAAGTCGTTGCCTCTCCTTGTTCGGGCGGTGCTCGGCGGTCAACGTCACCGGTCTTCTAGCCATCATTGATCCATTTTTCTTGTCTTGTCTTCCCACACACCTGTTTTCAATCCCATTCATTACCTGTTGTGTATTTAACCCTCTGTTTCACCTCATGTCTTTGTCAGAGATTGTTTATTGTCAGTGTTGTGTTAGTTGTATAGGTGCGCGACAGGTCCTCATACCCATGTTTGTTTATATTCATTTCTTATTAGTGTTATGGAGCATGTTACGTGGACATTCATTAAAAGACTCCATTTTACACTCCGTTTGACTCTCCTGCACCTGACTTCCCTGCCACCTATACACTCACGACTCTGACAATGTGAATGATATCAGTCATGTAAAGAGCTGTGAAAGGCTCTATTTTAAACAAACCCAATACCCTAACACGTGTTGGACTGTATACAAATGCATTGGGTTTGTATGGGAGACTATGGTCATATATTTTATGTAATAGGAGTCATTTCAGAAGGTGTTTTCATCAGTTTGTAATGGCAGTTTGGTCACATATTGTAAATGACTTAACCTAGAAAAAGTACAGTATATATTCTGGATAAAAAGGTCCTGTATGTTGTTGAGTAGGCATACAACAATTTTGGGCTTCATTCATGAGTGCAGGGTTACAAAGCCAAACAGAATATAAGTAGAACACCCACCAAGACCGAACCAAGAGCACACTTCAACCTACTAAGCCATTCGTGACACGACCTTGTGTGAACGAACATGTCTCATGTCAGAAGTTTAGAAATTGCTAACAGGGTAACATAGCAAGAGAGGAAGGGTGACCACATGCGAGAGAGTGCTGTTTTTGAATTATTAATCACTTCACTGAGAGTGGAAGGAAGAATGCATGAGGCTGCCGTCCACTTCACTTAAATATGATTTATTTTTTGTTGACCTCTCCACTGACCTTCTGATAGACTGATCTCAGCAGGCTTAAATGCTGTTAGCGAGTGAACCACAATCCCACACAAAACATCTAAGGGAAGTGTGTGTGTGTGTGTTTGGCTTTTGCATTTGTCCTTTGGACAGCAGGATCGGTAAGCTATGCAAGAGCTTATTTTGATGTCACATAAGATTGTAAATGTAATACCCTGCTAAATAACAGGTGTCATTCACCTCAATAGACAGACCAAGAAAGCCAGGGATAAGTGTTCCTTTCCTGCTTTCAGTCTGCACATTCTACTAGATACTTCAGTAACACATGAAGATCTTCAAACTCAATGAAAGACAATCAGACATATATCCAAGACGTCAACTGATTTCAGGCCATAGATATCAGTTGGTGACAGTGTGTGGTAGAATGAACAGGGAAGCTGCGGTAACCAGACAGTGTGTGTGTCAAGCGCAGTTGATATTGAGATGTAATGTGGCCACAGTCAGTGACAGTTGTGAGTAATGGCCGAGACCTGTCCACATACATAGCTACCCAGTCTGGGTATAAGTGCACAGCCTCACAGGGGAGATGTTACTGGTTTGATGGCATTTTCAGTGCAATGGCACTAGCTGTAAAACATTTTGAATTCAGGCGCCCGGCTGCCAAGAGAAACACCTGTTGCTGTTTCGAATCCAAAACATTCTGGGCCATGAGGTGGTGATTTGGGGCAAGGGGGGGTCAGGCAGGGGGGAAGACATGGTCAGAGAGAGAGCTATGTCTGTGCCCTTCAAATGGGGGTGGAGTGGTAATCGACTGACCGATGAGGCCCATTGCTGACAACTTTGAAGGGTCTGAACCTAAAAACTATGTCAGTCAATCCCAAACTTGGTTCTAGGGAAGAGAAGGGAAGCAAAGGTCGCTTGTATTTTTCTTTTCAAAAAAGAGCTTGTTCCTGGAGGAGTTGATTGAGGCAGGAGTGGGGACCTGTAGCCTACCCCTGCACAGACATTCCAGGGCCAAGCAAAAAAAAACTTACGAAATGCATTGTAAGATACTGAGACGTATTTCCCACCACTATAGTATAAAAAGGCTGCAGTGAAAGTTACTAATTGGAAATTGAGCCTAGGTAACCACATTTTGGAAGAGAAATTACATGAGGAGCGTGAATTAACTTACATTTAGCTAGTAGTTTGAATAAAATAGATTAAATTAGACAGTGAGTTGCTCTTTTATAATTACCTCATAATTCATCTGTCATTTGGGTAAAAGGAAAGACTAGAAAAAGACCTTCTGGGCTGCTGCTAGTCAATTTTGCTATCTCAGGGTGCTCAGTCAAACTGGGGGTATTTTCCTTTCCATCAACCAAGTAGCCCAAAGCCCAGCACTCTCACTCCTCAACACTGAGGTGAAGACAAATACTGTTCTCTGTTTAAGTCAAAACGTTATCCTTAAAACCTGTTAGAGATAGGGGGCAGTATTTCCCCTTTGGATGAATTGCGTGCCCATAGTGAACTGCATCAAAATCTGTCCTAAATTGCTAATATATGCATATTATAATTCATATTGGATAGAAAACACTCTGAAGTTTCTAAAACTGTTTGAATTATGTCTGTGAGTATAACAGAACTCACAGGGCAGGCAATCTTGCAAACTAGTTTTGAAATCCTGAAAGTTGGGGCAACATTGACGTCATCGCCCCCTCCCTTCCCAACAAGTTATGGATCTGGAAACACTTCCTATGTCTTCCACTAGATGTCCTCATTCAGTAGAAAGTGTAATGGAGCATTTGCTGTGAACTTTGACCTAATGGGAAGGAAAGTACTAAAGTGTCGCAAAAGATTCAGGTGCTTGAAGGCGCGGATGCGTTGGAGTGCTTCGTCTGTACCAATCAGCCCCAGATGAACATGGATGGCCCGGTTGGAATGCTATTTGATCTGTATGATTATAACATCCTGAAGATTGATTCTGCACTTAGTTTGACCAGTTTCGTCGCTCTGTAATATGTAATTTGGAAGTTTCGATGCAAAATTATCCTGGACCAGAAGTAATTTTTGGGGCATTTGAGCTGAAAGTGGTAGCAAATGCTGCTACATGGACACTAGAATTGAACATTATGAAACAAAACAATTTATTGTTGAACTAGGACTCCTTGCACTACATTCTGATGGAAGATCATCAAAGGTAAGGGAATATTAATGTTGTAATTTTGTATTTCTGTTGACTCCAACATAGCAGAGAAATATTGTTACGTCTGAGCGCCGTTTCAGATTATTGCAATGTTAGGCTTTTTCCGTAACGTAAAAAATAAATGTGACACAACGGTTGCATTAAGAACCAGTGTATCTTTTTAATTATATGTAGAACATGTATCTTTAGTCAAAGTTTATGATGAGTATTTCTGTTATCTGGCGTAGATTTCTATAATTCCTCCGGACATTTTGGAGAATTTTCTGAACATGGCGTCAATGTAAACCGAGATTTATGGATATAAAATGCATATTATCGAACAAAACATAAATGTACTGTGTAACATGTCATATGACTGTCATCTGATGAAGATTTTCAAGAGGTTAGTGAATGATTATTTTTTTTATCCTGCTTTTGTCATTTTATCTTTAGTTGTACAAAATGGCTAAATTTTTTCTTTGTTTTGGTGGTGGTCTAACATAAATATATGCTGTGTTTTCTCCGTAAAACATTTTAAAAATCTGACACGCTGGGTAGATGAAAAAGGTGTTTATCTTTCATTTGAGGTATTGGACTTGTTAATGTGTGGAGGTTAAATATTTCTAAGAATATTTTTGCATTCCCTGCACCACCGTTTCAGCTGAACGGGGGGGGGGGGGGGGTGTAGTTCCTGTAGGGGAACCCATAGGCTTAACAAGTTTAAGTCAAAAATACATCATCCTCTGTCACATCCTATCCATCTCCAAAAAAGGAGATGTGGCAAAATCTGCATCTCCATAAAGGCTGTTGTGGCCGTGACCTTGGACACTAACCTAGCCCTATTTTAATGCCCTGTTTACTCTCAGGGATGAATGGCTAGATTCCTGGCTCTGGGTCCAGTGCCAGACATTTAAAACGCACAAGGGTTGGAGTTGCCAGCTGCTCTAGCGCCTCAACAATCCCCAATCTCAACCCCCTTCACCCCGTCCCCTAATCCCCCCTCCACACACAGACTCCCACCTCCTTGAATTCCTGACCCCCTGTCACACTTGATACCATGAGCTGCAAGTTCCGTGGATCAGGGAGTAGACACACACAACCCAGCAAAGTTTGAATGATTTTGGTAGACTCCTGCTCAGTCCCGGCTACTTCCTTCCCCACAGCAGTATCTGCAGTTGACAGGATTTCAGATGATCTGCCACCTCAAGGATTTGACACCTTTTTGGAGTCTGACTACCGCAAGCTAAGGATGTGCTTACACAGACTTTTATTCTGAATATCAATTTTAGAGCTAATTATTACTCATGGCTCTCCTGGTATTTGGATTGGTTAATTTATCATGGGCAGCATAAGCCTTAATGAAACTAAATGGTGTATTATAGTGAACCAAAGCACAATATTGTACTATGCTGGTGTACCCTCAGTGAAGCTGACTAGGACATCACTGTCTAAGTTATAACCCTAGTCGAATGTAAACATGCTGTAGTCTGCATTTGACTGTTACAGTGCCTTGCAAAAGTATTCCTCCCCCTTGGCGTTTTCCCTTTCTTGTTGCATTACAACCTGTAATTTAAATAGATTTTATTTGGATTGCATGTAATGGACATACCAAAAATAGTCCAAATTGGTGAAGTGAAATAAATAAAAATACTGTTTTTTTTTTTTTTACTATGGAAAAGTGGTGCATGAATATGTATTCACCCCCTTTGCTATGAAGCCCCTAAATAAGATCTGGTGCAACCAATTACCTTCAGAAGTCACATAAGTAGTTCAATAAAATGCACCTGTTTAAAATCTAAGTGTCACATGATCTGTCACATGATCTCAGTATATATACACCTGCTCTGAAAGGCCCCAGAGTCTGTAACACCACTAAGCAAGGGGCACCATGAAGACCAAGGAGCTCTCCAAACAGGTCAGGGACAAAGTTGTGGAGAAGTACAGATCAAGGTTGGGTTATAAAAATGATCTGAAACTTTTAACATCCCACACAGCACCATTATTAAACAATTGAAAGAATATGGCACCGCAATAAACCTTCCAAGAGAGCAAAACTCACGGACCAGGCAAGGAGGGACTTATTCAGAGAGGCAAAAAAGAGATAAAAGAAAACCCTGAAGGAGCTGCAAAGCTCCACATTGGAGATTGGAGTATCTGACCATAGGACCACTTTAAGCCGTACACTCCACAGAGCTGGGCTTTACAGAAGGGTGGCCAGAAAAAAAGCCATTGCTTAAAGAAAAATATAAGCAAAGACATTTGGTGTTCGCGAAAAGGCATGTGGGAGACACACCAAACATATGGAAGAAGGTACTCTGGTCAGATTTAGCTTTTTGGCCATCAAGGAAAACGCTATGTCTGGCGCAAACCCAACAGCTCTCTCAACAGCTCTCATCACCCCGAGAACCCTATCCCAGCGAAGCATGGTGGTGGCAGCATCATGCTGTGGGGATGTTTTTCATCGGCAGGGGCTTTGAAACTCGTCAGAATTGAAGGACTGATGGATGGAGCTAAATACAGGGAAATTCTTGAGGGAAACCTGTTTCAGTCTTTCAGAGATTTGAAACTGGGACGGGAGGTTCCAGCAGGACAATGACCCTAAGCATACTGCTAAAGCAACACTTGAGTGGTTTAATTGAGAATCTGTGGTATGACTTAGATTGTTGTACACCAGTGAAACCCATCCAACTTGAAGGAGCTGGAGCAGTTTTGCCTTGAAGAATGGAAAAAAATCCCAGTGGCTAGAGGTGCCAAGCTTATAGAGACATACCCCAAGAGACTTGTAGCTGTAATTGCTGCAAAAGGTGACTCTACAAAGTATTGACTTTGGGGGGGTGAATAGTTATGCACGCTCAATTTTTGTGTCTTATTTCTTGTAATATATGGCATGTTGTGTAAATCAAATGATACAACTCCCCCCCCAAAATCGAAAGTGAATACTTTCACAAGCCACTGTATAGAGATCTCACACATGGCCTGTACAATTCTGAACACAAGGAGATAAATCAAAGAATTGGCCACCTAAGAGGACAGAGTCACAGAACAAGTATCTGTGCAAAACTGAAAATGGTAGTCTTTCTGTACTGCTGTCGGTTTGAGTGCTTCTGGCATTTGAGCGACTGGTGTTTGTAATGCCAAGCCCTCACAAAGGCCTCCCACTGTGCATCAACAAACATACCATCTCAAGAAGATGACAAGGCCCCATCAAACACATCCACACACAAAGAGATCTTTTGGATGCTGACAATGTTGTCCTTTCATCGAATGGGAACCAGCTTCAAAAGCCACCCAACAGAACACTTATCCCTTCAGTTGCTATGATACCAAACATGCTGTACAAACCCAGCAATGTGCAACAGAGTGCCATTATAAAGCCATAAGGTCAGAGGTCCAGAAATCAAATGAGAATGTGCTTGATTAACTTCTACGATTAAAAAGTTTAAGTGACCACAAAGGCAAGACAAGAGAAAGGGTATTAGAGAGAAATAAAATGTGAATATATGTACACTGATTGGCAAGTGAAAAAAGAAGAAACGATCACTTATGATAAAATACAACCCATTCATTTACCTAATTTGCTTGTGGCTTCGTTTGCAATGTTTATACTGAACAAAAATATAAAGTTAGTTCATATAAGGAAATCATTCAAATGAAATAAATTCATTAGGTCCTAATCTATGGAATGGCTGGTCTCAGACGATCCTGCAGGTGAAGAAGTCGGATTGTGGAGGTCCTGGGCTGGCGTGGTTACACTTGGTCTGCGGTTGTGAGGCCGGTTGGACGTACTGACAAATTCTCTAAAAAGACATTGGAGGCTTATGGTAGAAAAATGCACATGAACATTAAATTCTCTGGCAACAGCTCTGGTGGACATTCCTGCAGTCAGCATGCCAACTGACTTGAGACATCTGTGGCATTGTGTTGTGTGACAAAACTGCACATTTTAGAGTGGCCTTTCATTGGCCCCAGTACAGGTACCTGTGTTAAGATCATGCTGTTTAATCAGCTTTTTGATATGCCACACCTGTCAGGTGGATGGATTATCTTGGCAAAGGAGAAATGCTCACTAACAAGGATGTAAACAAATGTGTGCACAACATTTTGGAGAAATACTGTTTTTGTGCATATGGATTTATAATTTTTTCAGCTCATGAAATATGGGACCAACACTTTACATGTTGTGTTTATATTTAGGATTCTGACACAAAAATTCTGATCTTGTCAAGATTTCTCAAGTCCTCTCCTTTGACTATCTTCCTTTATAATGCTGTTGGTGTTTCAATTACACCAAAGATCCTAAATTCACTGGATCAATATGACAGTGTGAAACTCCGGTCATGATTATTAAAATGGGCAGACTCTGTCAAGTGAATACATTGATACATTAAAGTAATCCTCTTCTACTAGGGCAGGGGTTCCCAAACCTTCTTGGCCTGCGACCCCATTTTGATATTTAAAAAAAAAAATCTTCACCATGTGAAAAAAGTGATGTAATCAATGACCAATGTTAACTTTTTGAATTTGTGCTATCCCAGTCTATTACAAATCATTCTGTCAGTACTATTGACAGTATTTTAATCTGATGGAAGTATGGTTTGAAGTGACTGTAATCATCAAAGGTTTTGGGTAGCTCAGAAGATCATTAGGCAATAATTCTGTATAATATTCTATGTAGAAAAGAACATCATGATTGATGATGTTCTTTATCCCCCAATCTGATTTAGTGCCTTGTTAACTCTGTCGTAATGAGTCCTGTGCAGCATGTGGGCATTGTAGAGGGAAACTTGTTCCTGAAAATCTTTATCTTTCAGTGATGGGGTCATAATATTTTGTACCTTAAACGGTTCAAAAGATAAAGCCACATTTGTAGGAAGAAAACAGAAACCCTCTGTTTATTACAATCACACCTAGCGGCTACCTATTTTTGTTTATTTAACCTTTACTTAACTAGGCAAGTCAGCTAAGAACACATTATTATTTACGATGATGGCCAAACCCTAACTGGACCAATAGTGCACCGCCCTATGGGACTGCCAATTACGGCTGGTTGTGATACAGCCTGGAACCGTACCAGGGTCTGTACTGACACCTCTAGCACTGAGATGCAGTGCCTTAGACCGCTGTGCCACTCGGGAGCTGATGACCCAAGCACAATTGTATTTATTTTAATTCAAATCAGGTGACTCCACATGGGGCTGCAACCCAAAGTTTAGGAAACTCTGTATTAGGGTAAAAGATTGCTGGCACCACACTATGGGGACCTGAGTTATGCGCATGTAAATGGCATTTAATTCCCTTTTTATGCACTTTTCTCTCTATGCGTATTCTGACATTGAACATGCTATTCATTAGGGTGGTCATAATTTTCTCAGCAGGTGATTGTCAAGCAAATAACTGCCGGTCTCGCTGTAATTTACCGTTAATTAACAAACATATTTAGCATCTCCTGGCTTCCACGAATAGCCTACAAGCCACTGATGCAAACCTTTGGAACATCTACATTTTAAAAAGTTGAATAAATCCATGTAATATAGCCTACAACATCACAATGAATCCATTATTTATTTTAGACGGGTCTAAAGAAACATGATAGAAATAAAATGTAGTCTATTTCAGATTAACAGAATAGCATACTCTGAGTTGTTATCCCTGATCTGGCTTCGCCATAAGGCTGTGGGCTACACTAGTTAATTTAGCAGACAAGATCTGCTTAGAATTCCATGGCATTATTATTATTATTATTTTTTAAGTATGAAGAATACAATTGAACATTGGTGAATATAAAGGATATTTTCTCAATGATTTGATGGAGTGAGCACATGTGGCTATGCTGTGTTGAGTGGTTAACAAATAAACATATATATGCAAATGTTCTGTTTATTTGAGCTTGTCAGTAGGTAATCCTGTCTAACGCTGCTTTTTATAATGAATCGTGTATTAAAACTTAACAAAAGACTTGACTATGCAAATATCAATTTCAATAGAACTTCACTGCAACAAATGTTTCAGAGCACTCTCGTCTGAGTGTGCCAGAGGGCAGAATAACTTATGAATTTGCGAACACTCCACACCGGTTGAATTTGGCCGTGTCAATAAACGTCGGCAAAAAAACGTAATTCAATTGTTGCCAGGAGCACAATTACAGTCACCAACGCTCTGGACAACATGAAAACAGCCTAATCAGCTCTGCTAGGGCGAGTAAAATGGTCAGAGTTTGGGTGGGGGCTAAAGATTAAGATGATTCTTATGGTATTGTACACGGTCAGTGTGAACCAGTGACTTGACACAACAACTGACCAAGCAAGCTGTACAAACAAAACGTCTTATTTAATAAAAGGGGTTGCAGTCTGCGGTGAAGCATTCATCCATGTATATGGGTAAAAGTCTAGCTACATTTTCAGATATTATACAGTAAATTTCTAATTTTGTCAGAAAGTTATTTTCCTTGCAAGTTAAGAGCTAGCTATCTGATGTTAGATGGCTGGCTCGATAGCTAACATAACGTTGATGATCTGTGTGTAGTAATGTTATCGCAGAATGCCATTTCGCATTGCTAGTTATAGCCTAATGTTAGCTAAATAACTAACTAACATTGAACCTATTTGGTTAACTTTAGCTATCTATGACAATCGGTTTTGTATTGCTTGTACTCTATAGATTAGGATTATGGTTCATTGTTTAGCCAAAATCTTTGTATCTGGAATTTGTCTTTCAGCATCAGTAGAGCACACCTGACTCTCCTCCACCAGTCATATTAGGAGAATGGTCTCACATCAAATAGAGAGCTGGCCCAAGCAAGCACAGGTTACACCTGTACATTAGGACTTGCAGCGAGTGGTGAACTTCATCAACTATGCAGAGGATAATGCAATAGTGTTAACAGGACGCCACCCAAGACACAAACACTTTGATGGAAAGATGCTACCATCCCATGTGACAAAAGCAACAGTGTGGCATATCTACAAGGAATCGATGACAACACTTGTATGTAAAGCATGAACAACACGTTTTGATTATTTAATTGACCTCCAACATGATTGGCACTAGTTTTATCACATTATTTCTGTGTGTGTGTTGTCATTTTAACTTCCAGTTTCCAAGATGATGTTTCTGTTCGAAGTGCTGCTGCTCTGCACATTTGTAGGTAAGTGAAACTTACCTGATAATGATGCATTAAATTATATTTTTATATATACATTTTATTTTCATTAACTTATCTTAAGGTTATTTTGTTGGTTGCAGGCAGCCAGGTCCCATTTACTTTTGAACTTTTTAAACAAATTTGCCCCCGACTGGTGCATCGGCCTCATCAAGCAGCCCTTTGGAAAGACCAGAGTGAACACTGTATGAGATTACTGGTGTTGTGAAGGACAGCACTGTGGCAGGGGTCAACATCCCACAGCTGATTGGATTGGAAGATGGTACGGTGCTGGTGGAAAGCTATGGCTGGCAACAACACCTGACTTCGTACTTCAGGCCAGTGCCATTGTTCAAGCAGTACCAGCACTTTAGTTGAATATCATTTTCATTGCATTGTATGAGGTTATTCTTCTTATCTAAACTTGGGGGGTGAATTGATGTTGTACAAGTTTGTAATGTCAGACTGGACATAGCTAGACAAACGTATGTTTTTGAGACGATCAGGGAGTTTTGCGACGAAGAGACTATGGACATCACATGCCCTGCATCAAAGTCAAGGGCAGGACAGAAACAGGCTCTCCGAATATAGATTCACTTTTTCATGCGTGGTTCGGACGAACCAGTCATCAGCAATATCTGCAGTGCCTCTATTCAAATGACTCTCTTCTAACACACTCGCCATACATTGCTGCTACTTTGTTTATCCTGCTGCTCAGCCACTTTACCCCTGATTGTATGCATATACAATTACCTCATCTATCACTGATACTGTTATTGATATTGTTCTTGTACATACTGTATATTATTTATATTGACACAATCTATTTCTGATATTGCTACTATGCAAGTAACCATCTGGATGTACCGTTTACACCTTCTGTAGAGACCCATCCACTTGGCAATATGTGGCTGGGGGTATAGCATTTCTTTCACACGACCCATCAATTTGTGTCGGTATCTGGACACTTTCTGTTTACCTGGAATTTTTCCTTATTGTAGGCTACTACTTTCACCACTTAGTCTTAATCTTTACTACACTACTGACTGTTTAGCACATGACCTCACATGTGAATCCTTAAAGAGATGGGTGGGGATGGCTTAAGAAGGTGTGAACAATTCTGAATGGGTGTAGACAAAGGAGAGCTCTCCAGTAGATACCAAAATCTTCGAAGGCCATTTTCTCAAAAGTGAGATTACAAGTTTGTCAACTTTCAACGAACAATTACTTTCCCATTGTTCCTCAAATGCAGTGTACGATACACCATTTTGAAGCTCTGAGTTTCTACTTTTATCCAATGTAAAAACACAATTTCAAATTTTGCTACATAAGACCTATTTGAGCCGGTCAGCCACAAATGACAATTGTTTTAGATATATTTTACCTTATGATCGCTGGAGACAAAATGTGAAACCATTCATATGGCAGCAAACTGAAGCATATCTACCTTTTCCACAGTGAAATTTATAAAATGCTGGCCTTATAACTTGGGATGAAATTTGGAGACCCAAGCAATGAGCTTCGGGAGCCTTGCACAAATGACAGTATAGTGCCAAACCTACTGAGTTGATTTATGATTTCTAGATTGTTTTAATTATATGCCCAGACTTTTCACTCTTTTTTACAATTTGTATTGTGTTAAATATTAGCCACTATTTGTAGCCACCGTCAGTTAAACCCACATACATTTATAACTGTCAGACCATAAAATACGTAGCAGTTTAAACGTGGAGCCTAGTGCACGATGACTAGACCGTTGTCATCACAGTTCCATGATTAGTGAAGATTATTAGGGTAGATTTATAGGACTACTGTTCAACCCCTATTGTACACTTCTCACCTTTCAATAGTTCATGGATTGAACGTTAGAATATCGCACCTTTAAGGATGAATCAAACCACAATTTTTTATTCACCTATATATTTAATGTGTAAAGGCTCTCCAAACCTGTTTTTTTAAATTATTCATAAATACTTTCCTAACCCTAAATAATAAACAAGATCAGAGTCTTTTTAAATCTACCTGTCACATGTGATCCCCCTCCGGCCTCTAAGTCACCAGGCTGCTCATTATGGCGCACACCTGTCACCATTGTTACGCGCACCTGCGCATCATCAGACTAACCTGGACTCCATCACCTCCCTGATTACCTTCCCTATATATATATATATATACACATATAGGAACCCTTTGGTTCCTTCCCCAGGCATTATTGTTTCGTTTTATGTTGCGTTTCTTTATTAAAACACTCACTCCCTGAACTTTCTTCCAGACTCTCAGAGCAACTCATTACAGAATAACGCCTCACCTAAGGGAAGCATCATGGAGTGTTTTATTTTTTTCGGTGGGAATGATGTCAGGTCGGGAGCCGCTACAGGCTCTCATGCCTCAGCCAGATCGCCAGGCTCCCCTTCCTCAGCCGGTCTGTCAGGTTCCTGCGTATCAGTAGGGGTGACCGGTCCTCTCCTGATCCCTGGGATCGTCCCTTTGGTTGGCGTCCTGCGGCTGGAGCCAAACACGCCAGGGAGGGGGTACCATCCCGTATGCTCTCTCCGGCGCTCTAGGTTGCCATGCTCCTGTGTCTCAGCCGGATTGACAGGTTTCCCACGCCTCAGCAGAGGTAACTGGTCTGCTCCTGATCCCCGGTCCGCTCCTGATCCCCGGTCCGCTCACAATACCCATTTTGGTCGGCATCCTGCGGCTGGAGTCGCGCGTCGGGGAGGGGGTACTGTCACGTGTCCGGCCTCTAGGTCACCAGGCTGCTCGTTATGGTGCACACCTGTCACTATCGTTACGCGCCCATGCACGTCATCAGATCTCATGGACTCCATTACCTTCCCTATATGTCAACTCTGTGTCGTTTTATCTGTCGAACTGCTTTGCTTTATCTTGGCCAGGTCGCAATTGTAAATGAGAACTTGTTCTCAACTTGCCTACCTGGTTAAATAAAGGTAAAATAAATAAATAAATTAAAAATCCCTTTGGTTCCTTTCCCAGGCATTATTGTTTCTGTTCCCGTATTAAGTCTGTGCGTAGTTTGTGATTTGTTGCATATATTTATTAAAACACTCACTCCCTGAACTTGCTTCTCGACTCTCAGCGCAACTCGTTACACTACCAATTGGTGCTGAAAAGTAGTCGAATGCTTGTGTATTTACAAGGCTTTCTTTTATTCATCCCTAATAGTCTGAACCGTTCTCTCCATATATCCTAGTGAGTCTGTTTAAGAAAATGAATGGTACACCAAATTTAAAGGGATGGATAAATGTACTGAAAACATATATTGAATGAAATAGAAAATCTGTTTACCAGCAAGTGGGAGGGTTTTCAGTGGTTTAATCACATTTATTCAGCGTGTGCAACAGAACCATGCCTGCAAGGCCAGTTACGCACCTGCATAAAGTTAGGTTGAATACCAATTACTGAGAAATGGGTAGCAAAGGTGTACATTTCCTAAGTCTAAATTGGGACCTATGGAAACTACATTACACACACTCACGCACATTTTTCAGTGCTTTACTTGACATCTCCAGTATGGATGGAGTACCTTTGATTTGTGTCTCGTTGTAACCTACCTGCAGTGCGAACACTTAGCTCTGCACTGTCTCCCCTATGCAGCAGCTGGATATTACAGTATGTTTGTCATATACACAATACTCTAAGGGCTTGAGCTCACCGTTGGCAGTAATCTCAATTTGGACAATTAAAGTTAACAGCAAATCTGGGTGGGCAGCTGATGTAACTCTAGCTGTTTTTATGAGCGACAGACACCAAGTATTAACTCTGTGCTGCCCCAGGGCACTGGATCTTTTTAGGGCCTTTTAATCTAGATTGGTTTACCCCAGCCTCAGACCATCAAGAATATTTGTTTGTTTTTAACTGATTGCAAAACCTACATGGATTAATGTAAAAAATCCAGCGAACTATTTTGACAAATAGCCCCCACAAGTACTTGTCCAGTGGTGTCTTTGCTAATGATCTCAGTGATCACTGTCTTATTGCGTGTATTAGCGATACCAAACAAATTAACACTGATCCTAGTATAATTATGAGGATAAAAAAATCAAAATCCCCGCAAGCTTTTCTTCATGATATGTCACTTTTCAGCTGCATGCCTGACCCTGAATTAGCTCTAGAACTGTTTATCTATTTGTATCTCTCTGGCAGACAAACAGTAAAAGTAGAACAAATTCTTGGTTCTATAAAGAGGAATAATGGTCTGGGGCTGTTGTTCATTGTTTGGGTTAGGCCCCTTAATTCCAGTGAAGGGAAATCTTAATGCTACAGCATACAAATAACATTCTAGACGAGTCTATTTCTCTATGATCAATCCATAAATAATCGAGACATAGTACCAGTCAAAAGTTTGGACACACCTACTCATTCCAGGGTTTTTCTTTATTTTTGCTATTTTGTACATTGTAGAATAATAGTGAAGACATCAAAACTATGAAATAACACATATGGAATCATGTAATAACCAAAAAAGTGTGAACAAATAAAAATATTTTATATTTTATATTCTTCAAAGTAGCCACTCTTTGCCTTGATGACAGCTTTGCATACTTTGCATAATCATCCTAATGATTTTTACGAGCTATGCGCTTCAGCATTCGGTGGTCCCTTTCTGTGAGCTTGTGTAGCCTACCACCTCGCGGCTGAGCCGTTGTTGCTCCTGGACGTTTCCACTTCACAACATCAACATTTACAGTTGACCGGAGCAGCTCTAGCAGGGCAGAAATTTGATGAACTCACTCCTATAACGGTGCCACGTTGAAGGTCACTGAGCTCTTCAGTAACAGGTGTGGCTGAAATAGCCAAATCCACATACTTTTGTGTATATATAGTGATATACTGCGAGATCAGACAGTATATCACTATAATCCGAGTGTAGATTATCGAAAGTTGCTTTAATTTCAGTGCTTCTAATTTGGAAACAATTCTGTATAAACCTTTTTTTTTTCAATTGCACAAACAATCAACACTCACCAAAATAAAGTTATCTTTGTGCTCTTTTTTGTGATGTATGGCACAAGCAAGAGTAGAAAAGAGTTGTAAAAATAAACTGAATCTGATGGCTGAAAAAGAGAAATCCTTAGATAAATAAATATATATATTTCACACTTTCATGCTGACCCAAACCATATTTTTAGTGTTTTCAGTATGTTAGGGTTAGCCTTCTTTCTTTTCATCTAGCTCTTTGCACTTAAATTGTTGAGGCAGTTGCATTGGAAGTTTCAACCCTTCAGACCACTTATAATCGGGCTGGCACTAAATATGTTATCAAGTCAGCTCAGCTTGCTTTTAGCGAGCTGAGATGTGCTAGAGAGTGCAACGTGAAAAGTAACATTATGGTTCAGGTCGGAACAGTGTGAAAGGGGTAAAGAAGAAATTAAAGAATATCCAAGATACAGATTTTGAATGCCATTCTAAAGACAAACAATTAGTACATTAGGCCCAAATAATCAAGAGGTAGTCAACTGGTAATTATAAAGGGAGATTGGATTTCCCATGGGATTAGCAGGAGCACAAGTTAATTTAGCAATCAATTGTTGATTGAGAAACAGGTTTCAACCTGTTAGATTCTTGCTCCACACGAAACGCAGAGTGAGGGTGAGCTAGGGGCATCCCTAGTCTAACTCCCAAGCTTTAGTCGTTACCAGTACGAGTCTTGCCTACAATCAGGGTCTCTAAGGATCAGAGTAGAGTGCAACATTGAGACATAAAAAGTGGTGTATGCAAATTGTTTTTAATCATTATGCTCTAGTTCAAAAAAGGATTTCAAATCCAGTGATCCTTATGATGTGCTTGGCCTCAGATCAAAGCAATGCCACAGTTGACATTTTGAATGATTAGCATTATCTAGTTTGGTTCCAATTTGAAATGACTAATTTAAAGATTAGTAATGACAAATACACTGAGTGTACGTAACATTAAGGATACCTCCCTAATATATTGGACTCAGGGATGCGTTCTACAGGGATGTTGGCCCATGTTGACTCCAATGCTTCCTACAGTTGTGTCAAGTTGGCAGGATATCCTTTGGGTGGTGGATCATTGCTAATACACACAGGAAACCCGGCAGCGTTGCAGTTCTTGACACAAACCGGTGTGCCTGGCACCTGCTACCATATCTCATTCAAAGGCACTTAACGTTTGTCATGCCCATTCACCCTCTGAATGGCGCACATACACAATCCATGTCTCAAGGCTTGAAAATCTTGTTGCAAATGGTTGAATTTCTAAGACCAAAACATGCCGGGTGATGCTGGTGTGTGAAGTGGTTTAAACTACAAAGCTACCAAAGGACAAGACTATACCACGTGAAGCATTGGATGTACGGTTGAAAATGGTTCAACTCTGAGATTATCGATCCAGACAGAATAAGAGCAAACCTTAGACACAAATTACTAATCTGCAGCTAGAAATGACGTAAATCTAGGACGAGAATACAGACATCCGCCGAAGCATCTATTCTATGAGAACATTTCTGAATGGTAATCTATCTATCTAGTCTTACTACCTACAACCACTAAAGACTTTGTGACTTCAATGAAAGTTAACCAGAGACTCTAATGAACCCTACAGGACGATCGAGGATTCCAACAGAGAAGACAACAACGACATACGCCGTAAATATATTTACATTGCAATTATTCTTGAATGCACGACCGTTCATGTGCAAAGAATTAGCATTTCAATTAATATAATTATAGACCGTGTGTAGTGAATCCATGTTGCCTTTCCCGCTCTTTCTCAGTCCACACCCCCTTCCCTTTGTCTACCAAGCCGTCATATCAGTTTACCCCACTACAGACTTTTCCATCATCATTAGTAACTAGTAATCTACTGTTTATGTATTTCTGTGAATAGTTAGTAAGTAAATAATTAAGCCAATTTGTATATTGCTGATTCATAATTTATGCTAGTCTTCGTGCAGATAACCAATCATTTTATGACGTTCAGATGACTGATAAAAGGTCAATAATAATTCATGATTGACTGCTATTGATACAAAAGATCTACAGATATTTAAGAGTGGATTCGAGAGATAGCCGCTCTATATAAACTAATGCTTCCGTGGTGCCCCGGATTCCTAATGAGTTAGTTATTGCCTGATTAATTTAATAAAATAATTAAATGTTAGGTAATTGATTTTAAAATAGCATGTCATCACATTAAAGATAGAAAAGACGGGTACCATATGACGCCCCGTGTGGGGCATCTAAAATAGAATGAGGTATTCATGATTGAATTAAGTGGGGATATTAACTGTGCAAACAGATTACTGTATGAACAGACTGTGTTAGATATGAATAGAGCCGTGTGGTATGTGTGTTGCTCATATAGTTGTCCCGGTATCACGTATCCGATGAGGTCAAAGTGTCTTATGAGTTGTTCAAATACAGATTTAGTCCATTAGGGCAAACAGTACTTATTCTGTCAGTCAATATTAATTTCTAGAGCAAGGGCATATATCCAGTAATGTTAGAAATTTGAGGATGGATCTGTTCGGTGACAAAGCCAAAGTGTTATCAGTCCACCAATCGCGCTGAGCCAGCGTGAGTAGGTCCCAGGTGTATCTGTTTTTATGTACCGCGCGTTCCGGTAATATAATGCTAGCAAAGTTAATGCCGAATGGGTTAATGTGAGACGTCACTAATAAACACCCTTTCCATTTTGTTTGGAATTCTTTGTGCTGTGGGAACAGTATAAGAATAGCAAGTTGGCACAAGATGCTACAGCTAACAAAGGAATAGCAGCCATTTTGTTTTCCTGTGTCACTGCTAAAACTCTAACGTCTTGGGCAAAGGAAGAGTTCCTCCATTGTACTTCCGTTTGAGTTCAGCTTTGTGCGATCAGTGAACTCTAGTGGTGAACCGCAAGTCATATTTTTTTTAAATATACAATTAGAAAGCAAATCGTGTGCTCATATTATCTACGGACAACCTTATGATAATCCTGCCAATCTCAATTGACTGAAATTGTCCCATTCAATTTAATAAGTTAAATTGTTGAACATAACTTTTTCAAGTTCTTCCAATTAAATGAGACATTTTAAACGTTCTAATATTAACATAGATGAACTTATCAGGTGAATTATATTTTAATTCCCAAATAGCCTATACAGGTTTGACTTATCAGTAAAATTTGCTTTTGCAAATCTCAGTCAGTACTACCCTTTACTGAATGAAGTCCCGACTCCAGCGGGAATCCCATGTGGATTTGGTTTTAGGGATAAGTGAACCTAGTGGTGAATGTACCATAACATTTGCTCTACTGGTTACACTCATTGATTAATCAATTCATTATAATGTCCTTAATGTCCTCGTCTTTGCAGCTTCCAACATATTCCAAAACCAAACTTTGGAAAAATAGGAAGATTTTTTTTTCTCTCCTCTCAAATGTTCTTATGTGCAAGCTATCAGAGTGAGTTATTAGTGAAACCTCACCCATAAAAGGATTTATCTCTGACCTCAGCAGCGATACCGACCCTAACTATGCCATTAGCGGAAAAACAGTAGAAATCGCGACAAACGCTCTCCAAAATCAACCTTCGGGCGCAGGCCTTGTAAAGGTTCTCTCCAGTTTAGCTCTGATGTCTTGTCATCGGTCCAATACCGCAATGCACAGCTGAAGCACGAGCAGGACACGGTCGACATAAAGGGACAGCTGGCGAGAATTGGGAAACTCATGGCAAACGCAGAAAATAAAAATTATGCTAGCTAAGGAACTGCGTTTGAAAACTGAACAATTAAATGTAATTGCAAAAACTTATGACAACGAACGAGCACAAACTCTTCAACAAAATCGCCTTCTACAGGAACAAAATCGCCTTCTACAGGAACAACTCGATTGAGCCAAAACTAAACACGATGATGTCCACGCCAAACTAGATAAATCTGACGAGTTATCTACAAACAGGAGCGCACAACTTGATAACATGCATGCAGTTTTGTAGAACGTTACTCAAAGTAACAATGTTCTTCTCCAAATTCTGCAGAGCAAAGACGATCAGTTAACCTCTCTGCCACCGAACCCATTAGCGGGATTAAATTCAACAACATACGGTGAGCGCTACATAAATAGTTATATTAAACATTCATGAAAATACAAGTGTCTCGCATGTTTCGAAAGCCTAGAATCTTGCTAATCCAACTGCGTTGTCAGATTTAAAAAAGGATTTACTGCGAAAGAATACGATGTGATTATCTGAGGATAAGAGCCCCATAAAAAAAACGATTTCAACCAGCACAGGCGTAACAAAATCACAAATTGCAATAAAATAAATTGTTTTCCTTTGACGATCTTCCTCTGTTTGCAATCCCAATGCTCATTGTTACACAATGAATGGTCTTTTGTTTGATCAAATCCATTTTTATAGCCTAACACGAAACATTTTGTGAACCACTTGTTCAAACCGTTCAAACCATTCCATTTTCGACGACACATTCGATGTAAATACACACACTAAACGTGACTTTTCTAGTCATGTTTGGTTTCATTGCAATCAACTGGTTTGTTTGTAACACAACTGAACTTGATGGGTCATTTCGCGGGACGTATTGAATGAAAGAAACCTATTTGAAGACAACAAGTAATGACATCATTGTGCACCAATGATATGACAGCTGTTTCGTTGATTGACTGTATTTTAACCCAATGACCACTGATCGTCTTGAAATCTAGCTGGGTAGATAGCCAATGAGCTGAGATAACCATTACATATTGCCGTTTATGTGTTGGAAGACCAACCCATGTAGTAAACTGCGGCGTAAAGAAGGTCATTCGCCATTGAAGATTCATACTGGAAGGAGCGCATGTTACACAGCACTTTTGTAAAGTACACGTTAGCTATACATGTGGGGGTGGGGGTATGTTTGTATGTATGTTTATGACTCATAGCCTATGTTTGTGTGTGTATATATACATATTGTGGATTAGAGGGAGCATGGCCGAGATGCGTGTCTCCCGCTCCACCCCACCCCACCCCCACATGAAATAGCCTATTTGAGGCTGTTGAGGGGAGGGCAGGACCACAACAATGGCCAAAGTGAAATGGAGACAGTAGATACAGCTGGTCTGTTGTAATATAATAAAGACATTAGATCTAGCTAAAACGTCATAATATAAAATAGACAGTAGATCTAGCTGGTTTGTCATAATATAAATGAGACAGTAGATCTAGCAGGTCTATAATAATATATTCAACCTTATGTTCCCTATATATCTGTTTATTATACCTGTTGATACAAGGCTCATATGTGAAACTATTCTAATTGAACATTTTCTTACACAGTGACACTGACTCCGATTGGGAGCCCCCAGTGCCAAGGTGTCCATCCCCCACTGAAGCTGGTTCATCCAGCTCCTGCCACAAGTAGTGTTCATCTGCCCAAATTTATTTCTGCAGGCATGGATGTGCCTCAGGGCCAAAAGGGCACAGCATGGAGGCGTTGCTGTGTTCTTTGCAAAATGAAGTCCCCCATCACCTGCACCACATGCTTGCTGACCCTCTGCTTTACAGCAGAAAGAGACTGCTATGGCACCTGGCATCAGCAGCACAATATTGTGTAGAGGACTGAGGGTCTTCCAAATATTGAAAGTGTTATTTTGTAAATGTATATATTTTTTTCATGTTTTTTCTCCATTTTTTTTCTCCATTTTTTTGGGGGGGGGGGTTAGTTATTCCATTCAGACTTCACCAATTTGGCCACTTGGGTACATTTGGGCTACTTGTGTGGGATACCTGGATGACTTCATGATAAATGTCATGTAGCACACTCATTTTGGAAGTTATCATTCTGAAAATGTGCACAGGTACTGTTGCCCTCTTATGTTTTTCACTGAAATTGTCCCCATCATCCCATCTGAATGTTTGTTTTGTCTTGTTCAGTTTAATAAAGATGATACAACAATAAAAATGAAAAAATGTATGGTTTTTTCATTGTATTATCTAAACCAGATCTATTGTGTTATTCTCCTACATTCAATACACATTTACACAAACTTCAGGGTGTTTTCTTTCAAATGAAAATGTGGACTCTGCAATGCAGCAGAATACCCTTAGGTACAATCTGGTGGAATTCCAGAACGGTCACGCGCTACAGTGTGACTACCCAACCAAGCAACCGGAGCCCGGTACTCAAAGGAGTGAAGACGATAGAAGGTTTCAGACTTTGCCTCCCTCATGTGTCCCTCAGTCTTCTCCTCTTGGCAATTCGGCACTGTGTAATATGGCGCCTCTTCCCCAACAAAGTCAAAGCTTGGCTTCTCCTCTTGGCCTTTCGGACCCAATTTCCCCACAGGATGAATCCAACCCTCACTGCTCACTTGACATGGAATGCCTCGACAAACTCGTCAAGAATTTCCCCACCTTTGACCCCGTTCCAGGTCAGCCAAACGATACTGAGACGTTCCTAGATGACATGGAGGATGGATGGCTACCTGAACGCTACAACATGTGCTTAACGACTACGCTAAACTTGCCACAGCTTTGAAATTAGAATTCAGTGGTTCTGCAACTCAAAAACACGATAACACTGTCAAACAGGCTCGGAATGAACACCCACAAGCTTCCTATCATAGGCTTCATTCAGCTTACTTTGGCCTACTCACTGAAACAGGAATGGAAGAGCTGTTACCGTTCAAACAAATGTTTCTGTCGAACATGTATCCCACCTTCATTACCTACTTGGGCCCTACAGCCCACGTTGGCTTGCAAGCAAAAGCTTGCAGTACCAGTCAAAAGCGTACAGAGCGTACAGAGCGTACAGAGGCCCATTATCAGCAACCATCACTCCTGTGTTCCAATGGCACATTGTGTTAGCTAATCCAAGTTTATCATTTTAAAAGACTAATTGATCATTAGAAAACCCTTTTGCGATTATGTTAGCGCAGCTGAAAACTGTTGTTCTAATTAAAAAAGCAATAAAACTGGCCTTCTTTAGACTAGTTGAGTATCTGGAGCATCAGCGGGTTCGACTACATGCTTAAAATGTCCAGAAACAAAGCCCTTTCTTCTGAAACTCGTCAGTCTATTCTTGTTCTGAGAAATTAAGGCTATTCCATGCGAGAAATTGCCAAGAAACTGAAGATCTTGTACAATGCTGTGTACTACTCCCTTCACAGAACAGCGCAAACGGGCTCTGGTGCACAACTGAGCAAGAGGATAAGTACATTAGTGTCTAATTTGAGAAACAGATGCCTCACAAGTCGTCAACTGGCAGTTTCATTAAATAGTACCCGAAACACACCAATCTCAAAGTCAACAGTGAAGAGGTGACTCCAGGATGCTGGCCTTCTAGGTAGAGTTGCATATCTCATACTGGCTAATAAAAAGAAAAGATAAAGGTTGGGCAAAAGAACACAGGCACCGAATAGAGGAACTCTGCCTAGAAGGCCAGCATCCCATGAAATTGTTTTTCAACAGGACAATGACCCAACACACCTCCAGGCTGTGTAAGGGATATTTGACCAAGGAGATTGATGGAATGCTGCATCAGATGACCTGGCCTCCACAATCACCCGACCTCAACCCAACTGAGATGGTTAGGGATGAGTTGGACCGCAGAGTGAAGGAAAAGCAGCCAACAAGTGCTCAGCATATGTGGGAACTCCTTAAAAACTGTTGGTAAAGCATTCCAGGTGAAGCTGGTTGAGGGAATGCCAAGAGTTTGCAAAGCTGTCATCAAGGCAAAGGGTGGCTACTTTGAAGAGTCTAAAATCTTTGTTTGATACTTTTTTTGGTTACTACATGATTCCATGTGTTTTTTCATAGTTTTGATATCTTCACTACTTTTCTACAATGTAGAAAATAGCAAAAATAAAGGAAAACCCTTGAATGAGTAGGTGTCCAAACTTTTGACTGGTACTGTATGCCGTTTAGCAGACAGTTATCTAAAGCAAGTTACAGTCATGCGTGCATACATTTTCCATGGACCTACGACCCTTGGTGTTGCGAGCGCCATGCTATACCGTATATATACTGAACAAAAATATAAACACAACATGCAACAATTTAAAAAATTTGACTGAGTTACACTTCATATCAGGAAATCAGTCAATTTAAATAAATTCATTAGGTCTTGAGCTGGTGGTCCTGGGCTGGTGCTGGTTTGGTAACATGTGGTCTGCTGTTGTGAGGCCCGTTGGACGTACTGCCAAATTCTCTAAAACAACGTTGGAGGTGGCTTATAGTAGAGAAATTAACATTACATTCTCTAGCAACACCTCTGGTGGATGTTCCTGCAGACAGCATGCCAATTGCATGCACCCTCAAAATTTGAGACATCTGTGGCATTGTGTTGTGTGACAAAACTGCACATTTTAGAGTGGCCTTTTATTATGCTGTTTAATCAGCTTCTTCATATGCCACACCTGTCAGGTGGTTGGATTATCTTGGTAAAGGAGTAATGTTCACTAGTAGGGATGTAAACATATTTGTGAGTATGGAAAATTTGGGGGAACTTTTAATTCAGCTAATGAAAAATGGGACCTTGCATTTTATATTTTTGTTCAGTACATTTATTCAACTGTGTGACAAAGACACTATCCACTTTATATTGTAAATACAGTCAAACTTGACCTGCACATTCATAATTTATTATATTGTGTAAATATCAGTTGTATTACTATGCATACAAGTTTATTCTTCTTACTTGTTATTTTTGATTGACTTTTGATTATTGATATTTGTACTACATTTGAGGGAGCTTGCAAGTAAGCATTTCGCTGCACCATTGTGCCTGCTGTAAACTGTGTCCGTGATGAATAAAAGTTTGATTTGAAGTGTGTTTCACTAATAAAATACATTTATTTTCATTCAAATTAAAGAGGAGCTGAACAGAAGAAATCCTGATATGGTTAAAAATAGTCAAACAATTTATTTAAGGAATCAAGGATATTACTGTTTTCATAGGGTTGGGTTTAGATTTTAAATCCTGCCCACATACCTTTAACACAGGACCGCTGCCTGGCAGCACCCAAATGATCAGAGCACACCAGCAAGCGTTCCAATCGTAGCAGCAGAATGAACCTACAGCCCATCCGTTTCTTTACAGAGAGCAAAACTACCCAATTGATTCATTAGCATACACCACATCAGGTCTTGTTTGTTTGAAATGAGACAATGAAAGAGACATAGCTACAATACATTGTCGCCAATATTATGTTGAAAGAACGAGACTTATTCTTTATAAACAGCTTGGTTTTTTTGAGTGAAGAGGATCAAACAACAATAACTACCAGGTTACGATATAGTTAATCTCGTTTTTCTTAATGAGGAGAAAAAAAACAGGCGGAATCAGTGAATTCAGCCCACTTTTTAAAAAATATTGAAGACTTTATTGCCGCTTGCAGCTATATCAGGTTTTGTTAGATTCTCCTTGCATGGAGCCACTATCTCATGCCCAAATTGCTAAAAAGTTATACAAATGAACATACAAGTAGAGCACCCAAGGAGAAATTACTGGGCCAAACCCTGAACTGAATGGCCCATAGGTGGTCAAAATTGAGATTTTCAGAGAAAACACAATTTATTTTAATGAAAACCCAATGCTATTGGAATTTGTAACACGGTTTCATTTAGTTACATCTATGGTTTATGTGATCTAACTGTTAAATGTAATGTTTAATCAAAACCCACTGGGCAAAAACTGGTTGAATCAACGTTTCCACATAATTTCAAACCAAAAAATTCAATCGAATCAATGTGGAAAACTGATTGGATTTGTAAAAAGTTATCAACGTAAGGAAATGTTGTCTTTTTTTTACCCAACTTTTAACCTAAATCTAATTACAAGGTGATGTTTTCTGGTTGATGTCACATTGGATTCACATTAGCTGACAACTCAAACAAATGTAAATCCAAACTTACACACAATGTCCGAGGGACATAAAAGCCACTCTATTCGTGGAATAAGCCGATATTATGGTGTGCCTAAGTGGCTAAGGGTCAAATTATTTTCAGTAGAACAGCCCAAATGAACCAGGTCAATTGTAATGGTTAGAAAATTGTATTCTACACCTGTGCAATCAATTGAAATTGGTGAAATGAGAATCTCTGCTCTGAAGGGAAATTTCACTGGATGATGCTTTATCTTGAGAGTAATGCAGTCAATCGGTACTATTTATGTAGACTCAAAGAGCGAACACACATGCTATATGTATGTAATTGGGATTAATAAACCCAGGGTAGAGCATGGAGGACACGCTTCCACGGGAAAAAAAGTAGATACTGCAATTTCAGCTCTTTTGCCTGGTACTTTTTAAAATATTTGTAGAATATTCTCAACGATGCAGATAGAAAATGCCAGATAGAATAGATGCAACTCTCCATTATCTGGAATACAATAATGCCAGGTCTATACCTAATATTCCTATCTGCAATAGTGTGAATGTTCCTCCCAACTGAAAAAGCACTTGCTCCCCGACCTTCCGCTATACCCTTAGATGCAACAGGACAAATGTAATGACGTGATGACCTCAGCCCCCCTTTAACCATGTGACGTTTGATGAAATGCGATTGGCTGTAATTTATACCGTACAAGTAGCATGCCCATGGCATAAAAAATGAGTCTTCCCTAAAAGGGGAAGTGCACTTACAGCATGTTGTCTGGGGTGGGCACAGCTGTCCTTGCCTTGTTGGCCACCAACCACATGTCCACTCTGCTATCTGAAGAACTCAATAACACAATTCCAAACGTCGACCTCAATTTTGTATTTAGTTGTGTTTTAGTACATGGGAGAGTCTTACAGGCACTGCCTTACCTACTTTTGAAGACATGGCCAAACCTTTCTCACATTGAATTATAAACCCTATTCCCTCTGTAATCTCAAACCCTTGAAGAGTCCTTTTTCTTACTATACCTTCAGGCATTAAGACTAGTTTTCAATTAAATGTAAAGGGCTGGACTATCGAGACAAATTATTTGAAAAGTCCTTGCATTTTGCAGATACGTTGCCAGAGGCTATTTGAGATGCAAAACAGAGGGGTTCGGAAGATCCGGTGACAGACATGGCTGAGCTCCTCTCAGCCCCACTGGTTTTGACTTTGAGCCAGTTGTCATGTACTTTGGGGAGAGCCAAGGGAGTAACAGGTGCATGGCCATTTTGAACAGCGCATGGCTTATCATGCCAGTAGTAATACTAGGTGCATCAGAGCTTGAAGCAAGCACCCTACTTAACGTGAAGGTACATTAGATGGTATGTGGACACCTGCTCGTTGAACATCTCATTCCAAAATCATGGACATTAATATGGAGTTGGTCCCCCCTTTGCTGCTGGGAAGGCTTTGTACCATATGTTGGAACATTGCTGCAGAGACTGTCTTCCATTCAGCCACAAGAGCATTAAGTGAGGTCGGGCACTGACTTTGGGCGATTAGGTCTGGCTAGCAGTCGGTGTTCCAATTCATCCCAAAGGTGTACGATGGGGTTGAGGTCTGGGCTCTGTGCAGGCCAGTCAAGTTCTACCCCCACCAATCTCAACAACCCGTTTCTGTACGGACCTTGCTTTGTTCACGGGGGTATTGTAAAACTGAAACAAGAAAGGGCATTCCCCAAACTGTTGCCACAAAGTTGGAAGCATAGAATCGTCCAGAATGTCATTGTATGCTGTAGCGTTAAAATGTTCCTTTACTGGAACTAAGGGGCCTTGCCCGAACCAAGACAAACAGCCCCAGACCATTATTCTTCCTCCACCAAACATTACAGTTGGCACACATTCGGTCAGGTAGCATTCTCCTGGCATCCGCCAAACCAAGATTTGTCCATCGGACTGCCAGATGGTGAAGTGTGATTCATCACTCCCGAGAACGTGTTTCCACTGCTCCACTGAGTCCAATGGTGGCAAGCTTTACACCACTCCAGCTTGGCATTACGCATGGTGCTCCGCCATGGAAATCCATTTCACGAAGCTCCCGACGAAAAGTTATTGTGCTGATGTTGCTTCCAGGGGCAGTTTGGAACTCGGTAGTTAGTGTAGCAACCGAGGACAGACAATTTTTACACGCTTCAGCACTCGGCGATCCATCTCTTTGAGCTTGTGTGGCCTACCCCTTCGTGGCTGAGCCATTGTTGCTCCTAGACGTTTCCACTTCACAATAACAGCACTTACAGTTGACTGGGGCAGCTCTAGCAGGACAGAAATTTTACAAACTGACTTGTTGGAAAGGTGGCATCCTATGATGGTGCCATGTTGAAAGTCACTGAGCTCTTCAGTATGGGCCATTCCACTGCCAATGTTTGTCTTTGTAGATTGTATGGTTGTGTGCTCGATTTTATACACCTGTCAGCAAAGGGTGTGGCTGAAATAGCCAAATTCACTCATTTGAAGGTGTCTCCACATACTTTTGGCCATGTAGTGTATACCATTGACCTCTGGAAGATGAAGAAAGTGATGATGAGTGGAGCAAGAGATGGCCAGTTGATGTACATCTGTTCAGAGGTAAAGCAGAATGAGTACATCAGGGATTTAAAGATGAGTGACTACGTGAGGGAGAATGGGGCATGATCTGGTATGTTAGGATTGTGTCTGGCTGACCCAGTTCCTTGTGTAGTTCAGGGTTGGGGGTCCGCATTACTTGACTAATGGCCCACATGCCCAACACAGAAATGAGTGTGTAGCATATTGTTACAGCTGTTATGAATAGGGATGATGATTGCTAACGTAATACTAACATGCTATTTACTATGTCAATAATGAAAGGATTTTTTGTGTATTGTATACAAATACCAATGCAGCAGCTACTCTTCCTGGGGTCCGGCAAAATTAAGGCAGTTATACAATTGAAAAATAAATCATAACAGTGTTCACAACACACGAAATGTTTGCCCTCAGGCCCATACTCCACTACCACATATCTACAACGCAAAATCCATGTGTACGTGTGTGTATAGTACGTATGTTATCATGTGTTTGTATACATGTGTCTGTGCCTATGTTTGTGTTACTTCACAGTCCCCTCTGTTCCATAAGGTGTATTTTTACCTGCTTGCATCAGCACCCTGATGTGGAATCGGGTTCCATGTAGTCATGGCTCTATGTAGTACTGTGCGCCTCCCATAGTCTGTTCTGGAATGCTTGGGTGTCAGAGCTGTGTGCTAGTATTTTAAACAGACAGCTCGGTACCTTCAGCTTGTCAACACCTCTTACAAAAACAAGTAATGAGGAAGTCAATCTCTCTTCCACTTTGAGCCATGAGAGATTGACATGCATGTCATTAATGTTAGCTCTCTGTGTACTTTTATCGGCCAGCCGTGCTGCCCTGTTCTGAACCAAATGTAATTTTCCCAAGTCCCTCTTTTTGGCACCTGACCACACGACTGAACAGTAGTCCAGGTGCGATAAAACCAGGGCCTGTAGGACCTGCCTTGTTGATCATGTTGTTAAGAATGCAGAGTAGCGCTTTATTATGGACTTCTCCCCATCTTAGCTACTGTTGTATCAATATGTTTTGACCATGACAGTTTACAATCCAGGGTTACTCCAAGCAGTTAATGTAGTTGAGGGTTAGGCTTTAGTGAATTATTTATCCAAAATACAATGCTTTTAGTTTGGGAAATATTTAGGACTAACTTATTCCTTACTACCCATTCCCAAAACTAACTGCAGCTCTTTGTTAAGTGTTTCAGTCATTTCAGTTGCTGTAGTAGCTGACATGTATATCGTTGAGTATTCCGCATACATGGACACACTGGCCTTACTCAAAGCATGTCTTTAGTAAAGATTAAAAAGCAAGGCGCCTAGACAGGTACACTGGGGAATTCCTGCTTCTAACTGGATTATGTTTAAGAACACCCTGTGTTCTGTTAGACAATTAACTCTTTATCCACATTATAGCAGGGGGTGTAAAGCCATAACACATATGTTTTTCCAGCAGCAGACTATGATCGATTATGTCAAAAGTAGCATTGAAGTGCTATCACCACATACATTCCATTATGGCATCTATGACCAGAGGATCGTTTGGTGAGAGTCAGCAGCAATGGTCATCAGACAACTTCTCTGGAAATTAGATTACTACCAATAGGAGCTCATATAGTCTATCAACTGGGAAATTATGGATTTTGACAGAGTGATAACCACTATCTTTCCAGCTATCCAAGTGTGAGTCCCACTGTGTGATATTAATGTGAAACTGGGCAGGGCTTATCAGTGCTGAGGTTCTATATTTGTGCTAAGCCAGTCGCCATCACTAAGGACCATTTAGATGTCCATATGACTCTGGCATCACCCCTGCTCAAACCAGATCCTCAAGGCAGCTGCTTGACTGCAGATCCTAACATGGACCATATAGCGTCAGAGAAGTCAGAGGCTATGTGTTCGGCAAACAAAGGACATGTTGAATAAAACATGCTGGTTGGTTTCTACCCGAAGATTGCCTATAGTTCCCACATTATATTCTTTTCACCACAGTCTCTCATTCAGAGGGGCATTTCCCAGGACAATGGCCGTCCATGCACTCTTAGAAATAAGCGTACAGTTAGACTACAGTATTGTTCCCTGGGGTAAAAAAAATATAAAAATATACATTCAGAGTTAAACATACAGTTGAAGTTGGAAGTTTACATTCACTTAGGTTGGAGTCATTAAAACTCATTTTTAAGCCATAATGACCATCGTTATGTTTGGAGGAGAAAGGGGAGGCTTGCAAGCCGAAGAACACCATCCCAACCATGAAGCACGGGGGTGGCAGAATCATGTTGTGGGGGTGCTTTGCTGCAGGAGGGACTGGTGCACTTCACAAAATAAATGGCATCATGAGGCAGGAAAATTATGCGGATATATTGAATAAACATCTCAAGACATCAGTCAGGAAGTTAAAGCTTGGTCGCAAATGGTCTTCCATGTGGACAATGACCCCAAAGCTGAAATAAATCCATCTCTCTACTATAATTCTGGCATTTCACATTCTTAAAATAATGTGGTGATCCTAACTGACCTAACTAAGACAGGGAATTTTTACGGATCAAATGTCAGGAATTGTGAAAAACTCATGTCCAATCAATTGAATTTACCACAGGTAGACTCCAATCAAATTGTAGAAACATCAAGGATGATCAATGGAAACAGGATGCACTTGAGCTCAATTTTGAGTCTAACAGCAAAGGGTCTGAATACTTTTTTATTTATTTTTTATTTTATTTTACCTTTATTTAACCAGGTAGGCAAGTTGAGAACAAGTTCTCATTTACAATTGCGACCTGGCCAAGATAAAGCAAAGCAGTTCGACAGATACAACGACACAGAGTTACACATGGAGTAAAACAAACATACAGTCAATAATACAGTATAAACAAGTCTATATACAATGTGAGCAAATGAGGTGAGAAGGGAGGTAAAAGGCAAAAAAGGCCATGATGGCAAAGTAAATACAATATAGCAAGTAAAACACTGGAATGGTAGTTTTGCAATGGAAGAATGTGCAAAGTAGAAATAAAAATAATGGGGTGCAAAGGAGCAAAATAAATAAATAAATAAAAATTAAATACAGTTGGTAAAGAGGTAGTTGTTTGGCCTAAATTATAGGTGGGCTATGTACAGGTGCAGTAATCTGTGAGCTGCTCTGACAGTTGGTGCTTAAAGCTAGTGAGGGAGATAAGTGTTTCCAGTTTCAGAGATTTTTGTAGTTCGTTCCAGTCATTGGCAGCAGAGAACTGGAAGGAGAGGCGGCCAAAGAAAGAATTGGTTTTGGGGGTGACTAGAGAGATATACCTGCTGGAGCGTGTGCTACAGGTGGGAGATACTATGGTGATCAGCGAGCTGAGATAAGAGGGGACTTTACCTAGCAGGGTCTTGTAGATGACATGGAGCTTGGCGACGAGTATGAAGCGAGGGCCAGCCAACGAGAGCGTACAGGTCGCAATGGTGGGTAGTATATGGGGCTTTGGTGATAAAATGGATTGCACTGTGATAGACTGCATCCAATTTGTTGAGTAGGGTATTGGAGGCTATTTTGTAAATGACATCGCCAAAGTCGAGGATTGGTAGGATGGTCAGTTTTACAAGGGTATGTTTGGCAGCATGAGTGAAGGATGCTTTGTTGCGAAATAGGAAGCCAATTCTAGATTTAACTTTGGATTGGAGATGTTTGATATGGGTCTGGAAGGAGAGTTTACAGTCTAACCAGACACCTAAGTATTTGTAGTTGTCCACGTATTCTAATTCAGAGCCGTCCAGAGTAGTGATGTTGGACAGGCGGGTAGGTGCAGGTAGCGATCGGTTGAAGAGCATGCATTTAGTTTTACTTGTATTTAAGAGCAATTGGAGGCCACGGAAGGAGAGTTGTCTAGCATTGAAGCTTGCCTGGAGGGTTGTTAACACAGTGTCCAAAGAAGGGCCGGAAGTATACAGAATGGTGTCGTCTGCGTAGAGGTGGATCAGGGACTCACCAGCAGCAAGAGCGACCTCATTGATGTATACAGAGAAGAGAGTCGGTCCAAGAATTGAACCCTGTGGCACCCCCATAGAGACTGCCAGAGGTCCGGACAGCAGACCCTCCGATTTGACACACTGAACTCTATCAGAGAAGTAGTTGGTGAACCAGGCGAGGCAATCATTTGAGAAACCAAGGCTGTCGAGTCTGCCGATGAGGATGTGGTGATTGACAGAGTCGAAAGCCTTGGCCAGATCAATGAATACGGCTGCACAGTAATGTTTCTTATCGATGGCGGTTAAGATATCGTTTAGGACCTTGAGCGTGGCTGAGTTGCACCCATGACCAGCTCTGAAACCAGATTGCATAGCAGAGAAGGTATGGTGAGATTCGAAATGGTCGGTAATCTGTTTGTTGACTTGGCTTTTGAAGACCTTAGAAAGGCACGGTAGGATAGATATAGGTCTGTAGCAGTTTGGGTCAAGAGTGTCCCCCCCTTTGAAGAGGGGGATGACCGCAGCTGCTTTCCAATCTTTGGGAATCTCAGACGACACGAAAGAGAGGTTGAACAGGCTAGTAATAGGGGTGGCAACAATTTCGGCAGATAATTTTAGAAAGAAAGGGTCCAGATTGTCTAGCCCGGCTGATTTGTAGGGGTCCAGATTTTGCAGCTCTTTCAGAACATCAGCTGAATGGATTTGGGAGAAGGAGAAATGGGGAAGGCTTGGGCGAGTTGCTGTTTGGGGTGCAGTGCAGTTGTCCGGGGTAGGAGTAGCCAGGTGGAAAGCATGGCCAGCCGTAGAAAAATGCTTATTGAAATTCTCAATTATGGTGGGTTTATCAGTGGTGACAGTGTTTCCTATCTTCAGTGCAGTGGGCAGCTGGGAGGAGGTGTTCTTATTCTCCATGGACTTTACAGTGTCCTAGAACTTTTTTGAGTTAGTGTTGCAGGAAGCAAATTTCTGCTTGAAAAAGCTAGCCTTGGCTTTTCTAACTGCCTGTGTATAATGGTTTCTAGCTTCCCTGAACAGCTGCATATCACGGGGGCTGTTCGATGCTAATGCAGAACGCCATAGGATGTTTTTGTGTTGGTTAAGGGCAGTCAGGTCTGGGGAGAACCAAGGGCTATATCTGTTCCTGGTTCTAAATTTCTTGAATGGGGCATGTTTATTTAAGATGGTTAGGAAGGCATTTAAAAAAAATAACCAGGCATCCTCTACTGACGGGATGAGATCAATATCCTTCCAGGATACCCCGGCCAGGTCGATTAGAAAGGCCTGCTCGCAGAAGTGTTTCAGGGAGCGTTTTACAGTGATGAGTGGAGGTCGTTTGACCGCTGACCCATTACGGATGCAGGCAATGAGGCAGTGATCGCTGAGATCTTGGTTGAAGACAGCAGAGGTGTATTTAGAGGGGAAGTTGGTTAGGATGATATCTATGAGGGTGCCCGTGTTTAAGGCTTTGGGGAGGTACCTGGTAGGTTCATTGATAATTTGTGTGAGATTGAGGGCATCAAGTTTAGATTGTAGGATGGCTGGGGTGTTAAGCATGTTCCAGTTTAGGTCGCCTAGCAGCACGAACTCTGAAGATAGATGGGGGGCAATCAGTTCACATATGGTGTCCAGCGCACGGCTGGGGGCAGAGGGTGGTCTATAGCAGGCGGCAACGGTGAGATACTTGTTTTTAGAGAGGTGGATTTTTAAAAGTAGAAGTTCAAATTGTTTGGGTACAGACCTGGATAGTAGGACAGAACTCTGCAGGCTATCTTTGCAGTAGATTGCAACACCGCCCCCTTTGGCAGTTCTATCTTGTCTGAAAATGTTGTAGTTTGGAATTAAAATTTCTGAATTTTTGGTGGTCTTCCTAAGCCAGGATTCAGACACAGCTAGAACATCCGGGTTGGCAGAGTGTGCTAAAGCAGTGAATAGAACAAACTTAGGGAGGAGGCTTCTAATGTTAACATGCATGAAACCAAGGCTATTACGGTTACAGAAGTCGTCAAAAGAGAGCGCCTGGGGAATAGGAGTGGAGCTAGGCACTGCAGGGCCTGGATTCACCTCTACATCGCCAGAGGAACATAGGAGGAGTAGAATAAGGGTACGGCTAAAAGCTATGAGAATTGGTCGTCTAGAACGTCTGGAACATAGAGTAAAAGGAGGTTTCTGGGGGCGATAAAATAGCATCAAGGTATAATGTACAGACAAATGTATGGTAGGATGTGAATACAGTGGAGGTAAACCTAGGTATTGAGTGATGAAGAGAGAGATATTGTCTCTAGAAACATCATTGAAACCAGGAGATGTCATTGCATGTGTGGGTGGTGGAACTAATAGGTTGGATAAGGTATAGTGAGCAGGACTAGAGGCTCTACAGTGAAATAAGCCAATAAACACTAACCAGAACAGCAATGGACAAGACATATTGACATTAAGGAGAGGCATGTTTAGTCGAGTGATCAAAAGGGTCCATTGAGTGGAGAGGTGGGTTGGTGATTTAGACAGCTAGCCAGGGCATCGGTAGCAAGCTAGCATAGGATGGAGGTCTGTTGTTAGCCACCTCTTGCGTTCCGTCAGTAGATTAGTGGGGTTCCGTGTGGTAGAGGGGATTAATCCAAATCACACAACAACAACAAAAATAAAAACAATAGATATAGTTAGAGGCCCAAGAAGAAAACATAATAATAATACAAATAAATAAATTGTCCGATTGTCTATTCAGATAGCAGCCGGTAAGACAGCTAAACGGTTAGCAGGCCGCAGATTGTCGTTCAGGTAACGTCGCGACGGAGGAGCCAGCCGGATAACTCCTTCGGGTAGATAACGTCGGCAGTCCAGTTGTGAAGGCCCGGTGGGGCTCCGCGTAGGCAGTAAAACGGGTCCGGATAGGTGACTGCAGCCCAGGAGTGATTGATGGAACTCAGGAGTGATTGACGGAGCTGGCTAGCTCCGGAATAATTGATGTTTGCTCCGGAATCGACGAAGGCCGATAGTCACACGGATAGCAGCTAGCTAGCTGTGAGATCCGGGTATGAATGTCCAGAGAGCAGTCGAAATCCAGGGACATGGAGAGAAAAATTGGTCCGGTATGTTCCGTTACGAGCCGCGCTGCGCCGTACAGAACTGGCGATAGATTTTCGAGCTAAAGGATAGCTGATGACCACAAACCGTGGTTAGCTGAATACTAACGATTTGCCAGTAAAGGAGCTAACTAGCTTCTGAACTAGCTTCTGGTTACATAAGGTATGGTAAGGTATGTTTTAAATTTTTTATATCCATTTGCAAATGTTTCTAACCAATTCCAAACCTGTTTTCACTTTGTCATTATGTGGTATTGTATGTAGAATGATGAGGAAAAAAACATATTTAATACATTTTTAGAATAAGGCTATAATGAAACAAAATGTGGAAAAAGGGAATGCATACTTTCCGAATGCACTCTGTCATAACTTTTTCGTTGAATACCACTCCTGAAATTCACTTTGCAAAAATGACGTTGTTTAACTCGATTCTAAAAGTATATTTTCTCTCTAGTGTTTAAATGTGCTTTTGAAGTGACCTGGTATGGTGAGATTTCCAGGGTCCGTGCAAAGTACTTCAAGTAATCTGAAGCGTAATCTCTCCACCCACGCTGTCACCTCGCCAACACCTCCAGGGATCTGAGGACTGCACCATGGTGCCAGGGTTTTTGACCCTGGCATCTGGGCTTTACTTACTATAACGACTTTTAGGTGTCTTTCACTGCATAATGAGTAGGCGTATAATGTAGTTTACTTTTATTCAGTTTCCAAACTGTCTATACACTTTCATTCCAAACTGCACAACATACTGTACATGAGCATGTTTAATTCTGTGATATAAAAAGGATCAGAGATGTAAAACAGTTATGATTGATACATCTACATTGCTGTATTTCACAAGTGATGTATGAACATGATATTCCAAATATGTATTGCTGAAATGTACTTCTTTCTTATACATTTTTTTTTCTTTTTTTTCTGGAGCATATGTATCTCCTGTCTCAATGTTAGGATATCATTTTTAATATGAGCTCATAAGGACTCATTTCAACAGATGGCCAGAAAACCTCATGATGTCCCATTTTCTACATCTGACTAAATGTTGAAATGTTGTTCAGCTGCCTGGTTTGCTATTATAAAAGGCCTTGTCCACTCTGAGTGCACCCAACCATAAAGAGTAGCCTCCATATCCCAGCTCCCATCTTGTTGTCATTATTGACTTTTGGGTGGTATCTGTGGCATCTCCCAGCAGCCTCCCTGGCTCAGAAAGGTGACGATTGATGGATGGGCTCAGGGAGACCTCTTCAAAGATGGCCGTCCATCTGTCTCCTGTCCCTGTACCAGACGGCTGGGGGCGATTCTGCCTGTCTGCCTGCCGGCTTGTCAACATGAGCGACTAGCCTGGTGGCATAGTGCCACTTATAACCATATGCAGTGATCTCGGCTCAGTTGAATCTGGAGCTGACACAGTGCCTTCTAACCCTCACTCTCAAACCACAAAACTATGACACTGACCAAAGACTCACAGAGGCTGTTGTTTTACCATTTAGGCATTAAATGCATCAGCTTTTCGTTTATCAAGAGCTGGCAACAAGTGCTGGTGAGTAACATGATCATAATTTATCATTAAAGAATTATATATTTATATATTATTAAAGAATGATACTCTCGTATTCAGTACACACTAGGGGCCAGGGCATTCTCCATATGAAGCATTCCTTTGTGTGATGGTAAACATTTGATTTATTAGGCACAGTCACTCTCTGGCCTCATTTTGACTTGATGCATTTGACCTCATGATGGTCAGCACTGGTTTAACAAACCTGCCATCCAAGAAAAGCTTCCTGTGCACATCACAGAATATCATATCACTACAGGAGTATTGAGATGCCTTTTGTTCTCTAATGGAACCTCCACAAGCTGCAATTACTCACAAGCTGCCTAAAAGAGCCTGGATTTATGGCACCACCACATTAACTATGAAAATACGATATCTTGGGGACGACGAATCAGATTTCTGTGGCTATATAGCCAAAGCAGTGGGCTCCATTCAATCTAGAAAAAGGCAACTGCCTTTAGTCAATAAAAAAAAAAAGCAGATTATGACAAAATAATCATAATAATTATTATTCAAATGTTCTCAAGAGTGGGATATAATAGTCTAACAAAAATATGCTCCTTTCCATATCAGACAGGATAGTAGATACCAGTTTAGGCTACAGCCAGCTGAAACACACTTCCATTCAACTAGACTTCCTTCAAGCCTTGAGCCACCTCGACATGTGGCCTTATGCTGGATATCAATCTCCTATTCACCCCATCTCAAGGCATGGGTGTTAATCCACTATCTTGGCTGAGGCCCAGATGCATCAGACAAGTGCCATGTTAATCTTTCATAAAATTATTGCTAAATGTTGTTAAATCCTTCAGATTGTCTAGCATATCAGCTCAAGTATACCATGAGATACTTGATACTTGGTAGAGATATGTGGTCAATAGCTGGTACATTATTTTTGAAGCTGAGGTGGCATATGAAATTAACTGGGCCTTTACCTTAGCAGATCTAGCAGCAGAAGTCCTTAGCCATAAAAAAACTGTGAACCACAGCTGGAGGCCTTGTTACCACTGGTCGTTCCAGACAGTCGCTGGCTTGGTATTATTTTTAAGTGTCAATTTTTCAAACAGACTCTCTGTTGTGCTCAATGACATGGGTGGTGTGCCACATTCACTTAATAAACCATGCTGACTTCCTCACTCCCCAGTGTGCCTGGGCACTCAGAATAATGTGGAGTGTAAGGAGGAAGGAAGGAGGTTAAAACGGATACTAAAACAGTGCGACACAGGAAAGACGGGCACTAGCCCCCCACTGGGATTATTTACCACTAGGTCCTGAGCTCTGCTGCAACAGAGTGGTGGGCCCATAAGATCATTTTTGCTTGGTCTTTGTTTTGCTTCCATAAGGGTTATCAGATACTCTTATACACCTTTGTGCATCTTCCTCATCTTTCATTAGGTTCTTTATGTTGGGAATTAGTTCCTAGCAATATTTATTATAGCCCTTTATCCCTTATGTACTTTTCTTACTTTTCAATCTGTCCTCCTCTTTGCCCTCTGAAGAGAGGTTGAGTCTGTCCATTCTTTACTGTCCACAGAAAATTTACCCCTGAAATCCTGTTTAGACTCCGGTTGTTTGGACTTAAAATTCACTATGACTAAGTCCAGACGTTTTCATGTTTTGGAGGCCCATTCTGAGGATGGCTTTGGGGGTAGACGAGAGCAGGGCTTGAGTACCACATGCGAGACGATGTTGATGGAAATCTTGGACCATCCGCGCACAACTCTAATCAAAACCAAGTGTTTTCCCACACATTCTTGAGAGACGGGGAGACATGCCAAACACCAATGCCACCATGCGTCCTTGACATCTAAGACGTTGCAGGTGGACAAACCCCCTCCACTCGATGCAGTGAGTGATACAAAACATGGGCGGCTTTGAAATGGTGTGCAAATATTGACATTCTCTACAGTGTGGCTCTTGTGGTAGGCAGCCTTGTTTACGTGCCGCCGTTTGAAAATGTCAAGAAGGGTTACCCAGAGATGCCCAGATTTCACACACTCTTTTCTGTTTTATCTCTGTCCCAGGAGCCACAGCGGGGTCTTGAGCTGTGCCAATCATCTGTCTGGCATGAGTTTGAGCTGCAACACCCCTAACCAGCTACCATATTCATATTTTTGATATTCCAGTACATCAATATCGGATGTTACTTGACCAACCTCTTCGCAAAGACAAGTTTTGTGTTTGAACAACTTTCTCTGTACATGGCAAACAGACTGGATTAGAGGTGTCCATGGGGGTTGCATACTCCCTGTATGTGAACCAGCCTTGCCGATCTATAAGATACATCTCCTGTGATTGATACTGAGACTTACAGTGCATTAGGAAAGTATTCAGACCCCTCGACTTCTTCCACATTTTGTTACATTACATCCTTATTCTAAAATGGATTAAATCGTTTTTTCCCTCATCAAAACTATACACAATAATATATAACATTCACATAAGTATTCAGACCTTTCACTCACCATTTGTATAGGGGAAAGGGGTACAACTGAATGCCTTCAACTGACATGTGTCTTCCACATTTAACCCAACCCCTCTGAATCAGAGAAGTGTGGGGGGCTTTAATCGACATCCACGGCACTCGAGGAACAGTGGGTTAACTGCCTTGCTCAGGAGGCAGAATGACAGATTTATACCTTGTCAGCTCAGGGATTTGATCCAGCAAACCTTAGGTTACTGGCCCAAGGCTCTAACCACTAGGCCGGTTGGGTTGGATGGTGAGCGTCACTGCAATAAGGTCAACATGTTTAGCCTAAAATAGTACAATTTTTAAAAGTTCCAGTCAGAAAGCAGAGGTTTGAACCCTAACAACATCTTTGTCTAAACCAATTCAAGTAAATTGTTGTCTGCCTACTTTAGTTAAGCTTCAACTGTCTCTAATTCAGTTGAAGAAAAATATATTATGTCCGTTCAATTACCGATCTTGTTATCAAAATAGGTCCTGATTACGAGGTGTAGCTTCAGTGTCTGTAAACAGCTACATTTGAAGTCGGAAGTTTACATACATTTAAGTTGGAGTCATTAAAACTCGTTTTTTAACCACTCTACAAAGTTCTCGTTCACAAATTATAGTTTTGGCAAGTCAGTTAGGACATCTACTTTGTACATGACACAAGTCATTTTTCCAACAATTGTTTACAGACAGATTATTTCACTTGTAATTCACTGTATCACAATTCCAGTGGGTCAGAAATTTACATACACTAAGTTAACTGTGCCGTTAAACAGCTTGGAAAATTACAGAAAATTATGTCATGGCTTTAGAAGCTTCTGATAGGCTAATTGACATAATTTGAGTCAATTGGAGGTGAAACTGTGGATGTATTTGAAGGCTTACCTTCAAAGTCAGTGCCTCGTTGCATGACATCCTTGGAAAATCAAAAGAAATCAGCAAAGACCTCAGAAAAACAATTGTCGACCTCCAGAAGTCTGTTTCATCCTTGGGAGCAATTTCCAAATGCCTAAAGGTACCACGTTCATCTGTACAAACAATAGTACACAGGTATAAACACCATGGGACCACGCTGCTGTCATACCGCTCAGGAAGGAGACGCGTTCTGTCTCCTAGAGATGAACGTACTTTGGTGCGAAAAGTGCAAATCAATCCCAGAACAACAGCAAAGGACATTGTGAAGATGCTGGAGGAAACAGGTACAAAAGTATCTATATCCACAGTAAAACGAGTCCTATGGCAACATAACCTGAAAGGCAGCACAGCAAGGAAGAAGCCACTGCTCCAAAACCACCATAAAATAGCCATATTAAGGTTTGCAACTGCAGATGGGGACAAAGATCGCACTGTTTTGAGAAATGTTCTCTGGTCTGATGAAACAAAAATATAACTGTTTTGCCATAATGACCATTGTTATGTTTGGAGGAAAAAGGGGGTAGCTTGCAAGCCGAAGAACACCATCCCAACCGTAAAGCACGGGGGTGACAGCATTATGTTGTGGGGGTGCTTTGCTGCAGGAGGTTCTGGTGCATGGCTTAAAGACAATAACGTCAAGGTTTTGGAGTGGCCAACACAAAGCCCTGATCTCGATCCTATAGAAAAGTTGTGGGCAGAACTAAAACAGCGTGTGCTAGCAAGGAGGCCTACAAACCTTACTTAGTACACCAGCTCTGTCAGGAGGAATGGGCCAAAATTCACCCAAGCTTGTGGAAGGCTACCCAAAACGTTTGACACAAGTTAAACCATTTAAAGGCAATGCTGCCAAATACTAATTGAGTGTATGTAAACTTCTGACACACTGGGAATGTGATGAAAGAAACTACATCTGAAATAAATAATTCCTACTATTATTCTGACATTTCTCGTTCTTAAAATGAAGTGGTGATCCTATCTGATCTAAGACAGGGATTTTTTTACTAGGATTAAATGTCAGGAATTGTGAAAAACTGAGTTTAAATGTATTTGACTAAGGTGTATGTAAACTTCCGACTTCAACTGTATCTATGCAAATGGGTCTTCCAAATGGACAATGACCCCAAGCATACTTCCAAAGTTGTGGCAAAATAGCTTAAGGACAACCAAGTCAAGGTATTGGTGTGGCCATCACAAAAGACCTGACATCAATCCCATAGTACATTTGTGGGCAGAACTGAAAAAGTGTGTGCAAGCAAGGAGTCCTACAAACCTGACTCAGTTACATCAGCTCTGTCAGGAGGAATGGGCTTATTGTGGGAAGCTTGTGGAAGGCTTCCCAAAATGTGTGACCCATGTTAAACCATTTGAAGGCAATGCTACCAAATACTAATTGAGTGTATGTAAACTTCTGACCCACTGGGAATGTGATGAAAGATAAAATAAAATAAATAATTCTCTATTATTCTGACATCTCACATTCTTAAAATAAAGTGACCTAAGACAGGGAATTTTTACTCGGATTAGATGTCAGGAATTGTGAAAAACTGAGTTTTAAATGTATTTGGCTAAGGTGTATGTAAACTTCCGACTTCAATTGTATCTAATCAAGACATGTTAGTGTTTTATTTTTATATTACAGAGCATTTTGTCTAGATCGTTGACAAAAAAATGACAATTAAATCAATTGTAATCCCACTTTGTAACACAAAATGTGGAAAAGGTTAAGGGGTGTGAAATACTTTCTGAAAGCCCTGTATGTGTTAACTGTTGTTACTTCTATTGTCAATGCTGTGGTTAATTTGTGGTTAATGCTGTGGTTAATGTTGTTACTAATTTGATTTAAATGTGTATTATGTACAAGTGTTTTGTTTTAATTTCAGGGAGAACTTCACTGTAAAACATACAGTTTACAGTATAATCCTGTACATTTACAGAGAACAGTTGTACAGTGCACAGTGCTTACATTTTCAGTGCAGCCTGGCATTGTGACATTGCTCATAAGTCATGCTATCAGCCTTTTCTTCCTCTCTAACCTGAGGGAATGCTCTTAATGTTTATTTTATCTCTCATTGTGTCTGTCCCTCCATTTCGCAATTGCGCATGCACATCCACACACACACAGACAGACCACAGTATAAAAAGAGGGCACCACTATAGACTGCAGTCCAGGATGGCTCCCCCACTGTGGTCCCAGACTCCAGCACATGTCTCCAGGCCCTACTGCTAATGAGAAGCAGCTGTCTCTGTGGCTAGCTGGGAGTCTGCTTAGCTTTACCTTGCACTCAGTAATTACTCAGCCAATGTATGCATGCATGCATGCACCTCCCAGTGCCAAACCACACAGATGGCTCAATCTGACCTGCCACTTATTAATGACCTGTTTTAGTAGTTGCTGCTGATGTCTAAGAAGATTGGTAAAATGCAAACGATCAGGCCATCTGGTTGTGAGAGTCTGGAGGGAAAAGCACTAGCTTGTAACCCAATCCCATCACAGAGAGTTGAGAGGGAGCGATTCCTCTGGCTGTTTGACATGTTGGGCATGTGTCTGCGTAGCCTTGTGTGTTGCTACTGCCACTGCAAAATACACCAGGCTTTACTGTGCGATAACAGATGAGTGAAACACGCAGAGTGATAACAAATATCTGTAATGATCCATTTCAGAGTTGCGCTAAAGCAGCATTATGCCCTTTCGTTGACCCCTTTCATTGACAAGCAAGACTGAAAAAACAGTCATACACCACACATTCATATTATATGCTGTTGTTCTTTTCCCTAAGGCCTTTGGCATGCGTTTGGCTGCCAAGGTTTCTGAAGCGTAACTTAAAGGGGGTGTCGAGGGGGATTGAGAAAGGTGGGGTGTGAATATACAATGTAAGACCGAAGCAAATTGAGACTGAATCAAGATCAAAACCAGGAAAATGCGAGTCCAAGACCATGATTGTAGTAATTTTGCCAAATCACCAAAATGTCCAATATGTCCAGAGTTCAAAATGTCCAGTATTTCTGTGTTCATATTTCAGAACAACACATGGATTCTTTAGAGACATTCAAAATAGTGTGCTGAGGGAAAATAGGGCAACACTACAAATTATTACTAACCCAAACACAGTGGGGAAAAATGGGCCTTCTTCAGAGAAGGGCTAAGGATTTATAAAATAATGATGATAATGATATTATTTTCAATGATGTTCTGATTTAATTTCTTCAGATTTTGTTGTAAAAGAAAGGGTTAACACTGAAGAAAAAAACATTTATTTGCTGGTCTCTGGGGAGGTAAATCTAGCTAGCTAAGTCAGCCATTGGCTAGGCCATCCGAAGCTAGATAAATGCATCTGCCATTCAACGGTATTAGGGCAACATTTTGGAGTGACAGTGGAATTAACCATTCACAATTTAACTTAATGGGTGGGAACGTTTTTTTACAAAAATGTATGTAAACTTTTGCCTTCTTGAATAGCAAGCAGAAGTTTTCCCATGGTCTAGCTAGCTAGCTTTTGTTGACGGCTAGTTTGCAGTGGCTGCAGCAGGTGTTATGACGATGCTGTTGGTCATTTGTTAGTTTCTCCCCTTTCAAAAATGACTTTCAACAAGAAGTTTCAAATGATCATCTGGTGAGTGTAACTGTCTTTTATTGCAGTGCACTATTGTTAGCAACATGAAATCTTATTCAAATCTGTTCATTTTCACTCCCAAGAAGTACAACACTTAAAAAAAAAATCTGACAAGCGACCACTTAGATATAATCATTTTCACAAATTCTTAGTATACGTAATTCCCTAGCATTCTAAGGCATTTGTGAAAATTGTATAGCAATATAGAGTGGGAAAGCGGCCATGTGTTTGGACAATTAGTAGACACTGCAGTAAATAAAACTGAATAAAAACATCTACACAGACCGATTGCTATAGCCAATCAACAGTAGGCATTTGTACAAACAAGCCATTTGCCATCAAAATTCCACTGATAAACAATGGGGAATTGTAGCCTCCTCATCCTTCTGCAGCTTGCCTGCCAATGCATATTTGTCCCAACGAAGCACCCAAGCTAACTGGTTAAAGTTGGCTAGCTTGCTAGCTAGCTACTTCCAGACACAAATGAGAGAACACCTCACTCTGATCATTTTACTCGCCGTAGCAGAGCTGGTTAGGCTGTTCAAATGTTATCTAGAGCGTTCTTGACTAATTATTACATTTTTTGTCTAAGTTTACTGACACCAGTCATATTCAGAGGGTGTTGCGCATTCGTAAATTCATCAGTTTTTCTGAATTTGCAAATGGAAAAGATATGCTAACAATTACAATCGTTCAAGTTCTTGCTAGCCAACCAAATGGCAGCTACATCTCTAGCTGTGTATAGCCACCGAAAAACAATATGAGGGGGAAAAGTCAGTCACTCACCCACTGCTCCAATGGCATGAAATTACATCCTCCTAGCAGCTAGCTAACTATCTAGCTAACGTTAGGCTCCGTGTTTTTAGCTTGCTATATAAATAGATACGCTAGCCTATTAGCCACGTTATGAATGACTTTTGATAATTTCCCTTGCTAGTTTGATTGTATGACATTCCCAGCCTTCGTCCATTTTTGTCCAGAATATTGAGTCACTGAAACTGAAACAGTGCATCCCGAATGGAAGCAGATAATGATGTACCAAGCCAGCTGTGATTTACAACCTGATAGCAATACTTTTTTGACTAACCAGAAATGTATTGGTGAATTATATTAATCAACCATTCAACTGCATCCATCTATTCTGCCAACAATGCCTTAGTGTACATCATGGATTCGTTGAGTCAAATATGGAACCTATTTTTAAAACCTCTTTAGAAAGTTGGTTTTGTAGCATAAACTAGGAATTTCATATTTTTTTACTGAAATTATGATTGCCTATTGTTTCATATCTGGAAAGTAGTTAAAACAATATCAGTTCCACTTCAAACACAGATTACTTTGTGTGCTAAACCTGAAATGTTTTGCAATGGGAAGTGCCAACCTGGAGAATATCCTGAAGCTATGGCTCATCCCTCTGTCTGAGGTTCAGCTCCATCAACTCTGGCAGACTGAAAAAGACATTACGGTTCTGTGCCTAAGCCACAGGCTGTGACCACAGCAAGGATTACGTTGAGTGAATCCATTCAGATAGAGAAAGGAGGCACTTGGTTTAAAAACGAGGCTTTCCAAGCAAGCATTGGCAATAGTATGGTAAAAGCTGGACTTGCTATAGAATGTACAACACTGCACCATACCATACTCTTACAACCCTTGAAATATTTCCAATGATGTCTTCATATGATAATGACGGTGAAATCCTTGTGTACAAGCTTTTGTTCTAGCCTAGTGTAGCACATGGGGATGTGTCCACACTTCCCCTGCCAAGTAGCTAGCTTTTCGATTGTGCGACTGGGTAAGGTGGTCACGTGTGTTTGCGTAGCGGAAGTGGAGGAAGTGGTAATCACTAGCCAGCAGTGTGATGTTCTTTACACTAAAATACTTCCAATTCAACTAATCATCGAACTCTTCATTAATTGAATAGATGTATGAGTACATGGTTGGAACAAAAGCATGTACATCATGTGGGTCTCTAGAAGCAAAGCTCAACAATGAATAGTCAGACTACCTCATCTAATATATCCTCCTGGTTGAGTTTCTTGATCATGAACATGTGTAAGATATGACTGATGGACAAAAGTGCACTTAATAATAACGTGACCCATGTTGCAGAGCCATCCATCATTCATGTTCCTCATTCACTCTAACGGCACAGCAAACAATAGCCTAATACGACATTGTTCAATGTCAACTACAATGTTATTAATTTATTGAGCAATGTTTAAGAAAAAAATGATTGCATAGACAAATTACTAGTGTGACAAATGCCTGTTTTATACTAGACATGTATGCCATTCAGTGTGCAGTGTGCCTCTATTGATTATATAAAAGCAAGAGGACAGTGTAGCAAAAACACCCCAACATAATCTCCTAAAAAGCACATAACCACATATAATCCCTTATTATTGTGATCTTGATCAGTATTCCAAGAATAAGTGTTTCCATCTGCTGTTGAAAACTGGTTATTTCACTGGATTATCAAGGTAATACAGTGTAATAAATACCTTGAAAAAAAGGAGTCCTTATAACAGACAGTGTGGTATACCAGACAGTAGGGTAGGTTATTTTGAGGAACATGTGTTTTTTAAATTTATTTTACAATTATATGCCTGCCCTTAGACTGTATTGATGTTACACAAAAATATAAAATCACTTATGAGCTTTTTATGGCTAACTAATAGTTATGGTCTACATGAACACAATTAGTCTACTGTTGTCTGCATCCTTGCTCTGTGTGTGACTAATATCAGCACATGTGCATGACTGTAGGCTATGTAACCTATCAGAGGGTAAAATATGCAAGAGTACTGAGCAGGCTTTGAGACACTGCCCCACTCTTCACACAACTTCTCAGCGCCTCCATGTATAGCTGTTAAACACTGCTCTTTCTGTTTGCTGTAGCAGTGATTCAGCTGTCTGCATCCTTCATATTCCCCTCAACTATCAACACACCAGGAAAGACAAGAATAGTGTCACATCATGCTCTTAAGTGACCATTCTCTCCTCTGGGAACAATCCCATAATTGAAATGCATAGAAAAAAGCAATTGTAGCCTATCATAAAATACCAAATTTGGGAGCTTCATATTAGGCTAACTATATTTTCTGGTATTTGCTCCAGGAATTAATGGTTTGAAAATAGACTGCTCAGTATTTATACATCATTGCCCCATGCAGGTTAATAAATGTAAAGGCTATGTAAACCACCATGGTTGTCTCATGTCTCCTATGCAATGTGACTGATGTTTTTGATCAATGTAGTTGAAAGCATTCTAGTGCGGACACTGTTCTAAACACAAGGTAGATAGGCCTACAGGATAGCATTCTTACAATAAGATAGCTTCCTTATGATAGGCTACTTTATCACTACTGTTAAACAAACTCAATAACACATTGTGATGGTAAAGGTGTATTAATAAACGTGCTCTTACCTGGGGGACAGTTGCAATCAGGAGTATGGCTAACTTGTCGGGCAATCCGTACCTTCGATAAATTTTCATAGGAGCGCTGTAAATAAAAATAAAAAAACACCAGGCTAAATTACATAACCTTGAACAGCAGAGGGTAGATTAAAGATTAAAACCGATTAGGGAATACACTCATATTGTTATATAAATAATCATAGCATACAAGCGTTCAGTCATTTGCCAACCTGACCATATTGCTAGCAAGTGCACGTGAGATGCTTGCTTACCTGTGACAGGAGCTCATCCACTCTCTCTTGAATCAATGAATTAAACTGATCCACAGAAAAACTGGGGACCCTGTGAAAGATTTGCTCGCCATGTCCAGTTTCCAAATCCAGGACCCTGTCCGCGATCGCTGATGTTTGTACACTTAATAATATGCAAAAGGCAAGGGACGCTACAGAGAATAAAGACGAGATAACGTTCATAACAGTTGTGCAGCAATATTGCTGCTTCAAAGATGTCGTTTCTCTCTCCATTTTTTCCCCACGCACTTTGGTCTCTACAACCTTTATAACAATTGCTTGACCATGCTAAACTAAACGCAATCTGCATGTACAGTCGGCCAAGAATGATTTAAATTCAGGCACTCAAGCTCTATTATGTCTAGCCTATGTGTCAGACGACGCAATGTCAACGCACAATGAGGTAAACAAACTGGTCCGACAGCGACAGTGAACCGCTCTCACCAAAGACCCTCGCTCTGAGACGCTGCAAAACAGTGCAACCTGTGACTGATTTCACGGCTTGAAGCAACTCCTCCAAAGTAATTGCACTGCTGGAGAAAATAATAATCGACACCTTAGGCTACTTGCAGTAAACCCATGAAAACTAAAACTGGAAAGGTATAGGCTACTACAATGAGAGCAGAAATCGCACTTCACAGTGCACATAACAGGGCATGCTCCCTTTCTTTATTACAGTAACAGTCTCCAAATATGTCCTGTGTAATTAACATAATTTATTGACAGGCTCCTCTCATGCTTCTGGATCCACGACAATTCAATCCAAAAAAATGTATGTGATGACATTGAATCAAAGTGTGGGAAACTAATTGGTTTTGCAAAAAGTCATCAACTTAAAGTCATATGTATTTTTTACCCAAGTTTTAACCTAAATCCAATGACAGATTTTTTAAAAATGGATTTCATGTTAGTTGACAACTCAACCAAATGTAAATCAATACTAGACGTTGAACTGACGTCTGTGACCACTGGCATTGGACTTGTCTCAACGATGTTCCTATCTGCCACGGCGTTGCCAGAAATCTAGGTTGACTCATTTTCCCTGGCTTTGTAAAGACTATAGCCTGACGGGAGCCCATCTTCCTTGTCCAACTGTTTTCCCACACTCGAAAGGTGGGATTTTCAAATGAGGTGGTACTAGTTTCTACAGGTTCAGGGGAGCTACAGTGGGGCAAAAAAGTATTTAGTCAGCCACCAATTGTGTAAGTTCTCCCACTTAAAAAGATGAGAGAGGCCTGTAATTTTCATCATAGGTACACTTCAACTATGACAGACAAAATTTGAAAAAATAATCCAGAAAATCACATTGTAGGATTTTTTTATGAATTTATTTGCAAATTACCTCTCTACTGGCTCCACTGTAGCCCCGTCGATGTGGATGGGTGCTTTCCCCTCTTTCTCCTGTAGATCAGCTACTTGGTCTTTCTGACATTGAAGGAGAGGTTGTTGTCCTGGCACAACACTGCCAAGTCTCTGACCTCCACCCTGTAGGCTGTCTCATCGCGTCTGAGATCATCGTCCATCGTCGTGTCGTCAGAAAACTTGTTGATGGAGATGGAGTCATGAGTGAACACAAGGTATAGAAGGGGACTAAGCACACACCTGTGAGGGGCCCCTGTGTTGAGGGTCAGTGTGGCAGAGGTATGGTTGCCGACCCTCAACACCTGGGACCAATGTGCCCCCTGGCTTTGTACCAGTACCCCCTGTATATTTTTTTATTTTACCTTTATTTAACTAGGCAAGTCCGTTAAGAACTAATTCTTATTTTCAATGACAGCCTATGAACAGTGCGTTAACTGCCTTGTTCAGGGGCAGAATGACAGATTTTTACCTTGTCAGCTCAAGGGATTTGAGCTTGCAACCTTTCGGTTACTAGTCCAACGCTCTAACCACTAGGCTACCTGCCGCCACACAAAAGCCTCTATTGTTATTTTACTGCTGCTGTGTAATTATTTGTTATTTTAAATTTTGTACATATCTATCTTTTACTTAACACTTATTTTTCTTAAAACTGCATTGTTGTTTAAGGGCTTGTATATAAGCATTCACTGTAATGTCTACTACAGCTGTTGTATTCGGCCATGTGACAAATAAAATGTGATTTGGTTTGATTTGATTTCACTGCACTTATCCAGTGTATGTGATGATAAAAAATGTAACAAACAAGTAATGATTTATTACATGTGTACCCAGTACATAGAAATAAAACAGATCATTCATTGTCCCTATTTCAACAGAAATGTATCAGCTGTCATAATCAGCTGTCATAATACCCAAACACAGAACAAAAGCACAACAGCGCTGCTGGAGGATTACAGCGGTTAAGAACCTTGTTCAAGGATACAATGACAGTAAATGGTACCAGGGACCAGAGACCAGCAGCTCTTTGATTGACAGTTCAGTTGCCACTTTCATTGCCTGGCCTGGGGCTTGTACCAGCACCCTTCCGGCCACTGGTCCGTCTCTTCCATCACATACATACATTTAACAGAACAACTTTGAACAATATTGGTTCATCAATTGCTTTTCTGTCAATACAAAAAATACCGGATGAGGTTTTTCAGAGTTAACCTGGTTGTCAAACCACCCGGTTTATGCAATCTGTTACAGAATTCTGTATATCTCTTCTAATAATATATACTTTGTGACAAGGTGAGGTGAGGACAGTCACTCACTGCATATATCCAGTGGATTTTCCAGTCATCTCGGAGCTGACACTTATATTAAGTCTAGTGCCTTACCAGTGCATTTTGCAATAGGCCTACTGAGCTTCATTCCTTATGTGACACTCCCATCTAGTGGCTAAGTATTCAACTGGTATGTTTCTTCCGTAATCTATCAGCATGTTATTTTGCAGGAGGACAGAGGTATTATATGCTTCTATGTATGTATGTGGATGACTCAACACTATACACATCAGCTACTACAGCGACTGAAATGCCTTGGAACACTTAACAAAGAGCTGCAGTTTGTTTCAGAATGGGTGGCAAGGAATAAGTTTGTCCTTCATTTTTCAAAAACTAAAAGCATTGATATTTGGCACAAATCATTCCCTAAACCCTAAACCTCAACTAAATCTTGTAATGAATAATGTGGAAATTGAGCAAGTTGAGGTGACTAAACTGCTTGGAGTAAACCTGAGTTGTAAACTGCCATGGTGAAAACATGTTGATACAACAGTAGCTAAGCTCTGCCTTCTTAACACTATCAACAAGGCAGGTCCTACTGTTCAGTCGAGTGGTCAGGTGCCACAAAGGGACTTAGGAAAATGACAATTGGCTCAGAACAAGGCAGCACATCTGGCATTTAAATGTACACGGAGAGCTAACATTAATGATATGCAGGTGAATCTCTCAAAGTGGAGGAGAGATTGACTTCATCAGTACTTGTTTTTGTAAGAAGTAGTGACAAGCTGAATGCACGGAGCTGTCTGTTTAAACTACTTGCACACAGCTCGGATGTAACGATTAATCGTTGGGAGAAGGAGAAGAGGACCAAAGTGCAGCGTGGTACGTATTCATAATACTTTTAATAAAGATGAATACTCTAACAAAAACAACAAATTAACAGTTCTGCAAGGTGCAACAAAAACACTAAACAGAAAATAACTACCCACACCTCATAGTGGGAAAACAGGCTACCTACGTATGGTTCTCAATCAGAGACAACGATCGACAGCTGTCTCTGATTGGGAACCATACCAGGCCAAACACAGAAATACAAAACCTAGAACAAAAATATAGAATGCCCATCCGAACTCACGCCCTGACCAAACTAAAACAGAGACATAAAAAGGAACTAAGGTCAGGACGTGACATCGGACACCTATGCATACCCACAAAACATGCCACCAGAGGTCTCTTCACAATTCCCAAGTCCAGAACAGACTAGTGCACAGTACTACATAGAGCCATGACTCCATGGAAGTATATTGAAACTGATGCAAGCAGTAGAATCAGATTTTAAAAAACAGATAAAAATACACCTTATGGAACAGTGGGGACTGTGAAGGGACACACACACGGGTACAGACCCACTCACAGGTACAGACACACGCATACGCACACAAACGCTAGCACATGCACTCTACACATAAGTACATTGTAATATTGTTGTATGGTTGTATTATCAATTTTGTATTGTAGATATATAGTGGTGAAATGCCCAAACTCTGTTGTGCATACAAAACGCTGCTGGCACCCGGCCATACAATGACGAGATGTTATCTTTCTCGCTCATTTTTCAAAATAAAAGCCTGAAACTATGTCTAAAGACTGTTGACGCTTTGAGGAAGCGATAGGAATAGGAATCTGGTTGATGTCCCTTTAAATGGAGCAAAGGCAGGAATTTTCCAAATAGAAGCCACTTCTTGGTTTGATTTTCCTCAGGGTTTCGCCTGTAATATCAGTTCGGTTATACTCACAGACAATATTTTGACAGTTTTGGAAACTTTAGAGTGTTTTCTATCCAATACTAATAATACTATGCATATATTAGCAACTGAGACTGAGGAGCAGGCCGTTTACTCCGGTCATGACGAACTAGCGACATTCTGGATAGGCCTATAAAAAGATTTTAAAAACCATTTACACTAAACAGTGTGAAAAAGAATTCTTCATATTCGTGACCCAAAAACTGTGACTCCGGTAACGCGGTACTAGCGACATTCTGGATAGGCCTATAACATATTTTTAAAAACATTTTCACAAAAAAATGGTGACTCTGGTCATGCCGAATAAGAAACATTCTGGATAGGCCTAAAAAAAGATTTTTAAAACCATTTTCAAAAAAAGTGCAGATTTTAATGTCATATTTGTAACCCAAAAACGGTGACCCCGGTCATGCCGAACTAGCGTCATTCTGAATAGGCCTTAAAAAATATTTTTTAAACCATTTTCACAAAAATGAGAGAATAAAAAATTATTCAAATTCGTCACACAAAAACGTTGACTCCGGTAAACGCCGAACTAGCAACATTTTGGATAGACCCCCAAAAATATTTCAAAACCATTTTCACGAAAATTTGCAGATTTTATTTTTCATATTCATTACCCCAAAACTGTGACTCTGGTCATTCCCAACTAGCGACATTCCGATAGGCCTAGAAAAAGATTTTTAAAACTATTTCACAAAAAAATGTCACATTTATTTTTTCATATTCGTGACCCAAAAACGGTGACTCTGGTCATGACGAACTAGCGACATTCTGGATAGGTCTAAAAAAAGATTTTCACAGTTTTTAATTTCATATTTGTTACCCAAAAACGGTGACTCCGGTCATGCCGAACTAGCGTCATTCTGAATAGGCCTAAAAATATAAAAAAATCACAAAAATGAGAGGATAAAAAATTATTTATAATCGTGACACAAAAACTTTGACTCCGGTAAACGCCGAACTAAGCGTCATTTTGGATAGACCTAAAAAAATATTTCAAAACCATTTTCACGAAAAAGTGCAGATTATATTTTTCATTTTCCTTACCCAAAAACTGTGACTCTGGTCTTGTCGGACTTGCGACATTCCAGAAATGCCTAAAAAAAAGATTTTAAAACCATTTTCACTAAAAAGTTTTAATTTCACATTTGTGACCCAAAAACTGTGAATCCTGTCATTCCCAACTTGCGACATTCCGATAGGCCTAGAAAAATATTTTTAAAACCATTTTAAAGTAAAAGTGCAGTTTTTCATTTCATATTTGTTACCCAAAAACGGTGAATACGCTCATGCCGAACTAGCGACATTCCGGATAAGCCTAAAAAAAGATTTTTAAACCATTTCCAACAAAAAGTGCAGATTTATTTTTCATATTCATGACCCAAAAAAGGTGACTCCGGTCATGCCGAAATAGTGACTGTCCCGATATGCCGGAAAAAATATTTAAAAACCATTTTCACAAAAACGTGCAGATATTTTTGTCTTCATATTCGTGACCCAAAAACTGTGACTCCGGTAACGCGGAACTAGCGACATTCTGGATAGGCCTAAAAAAATATTTTAATTATTACATTTATTACTTATACCACACTACCACCAGGTGGATACTAGTCAAACGTCTTGCCCCAGAATTCACACGCGCCACATTCCGGGCAAGGGCCCTGTGTGCGAAGTGACAGGCTGTCCCCGATTATCAACTAACTATTTCCAAAAGTATTCTAAAAGTATTGTAAAACTATAGAAATAACATATCTGTTGGTTAGGACCGCTGTGTCTGCTGCGCATCATAGTAATCCTAACCATCCTGTCACCCGGTGTGTTTCAGCATGTACCTTCCGTCGCTCCCCCCTACTGTTGGTTTCATGTCCTTCTTCATCCGATGTAGGTGATAGTGGCTGCACTTCGCCCCTGTCTATTGGTTTGTCTCTCATACACAAGGTCCTAGTCTCTGGCTAAATATCTCTGTGTCTATAATATATGCACCTGACTTAGGCTACAATATGCTACTCTGTCTCAGTCTCACAGAGTGCATTCGGGAGTTGCTTGCTAGGGCTGACTAATTCACCATGTCTGTCAGGGGTATGTGCTACATTTCCATCCCAATGTAAACACTAAGTTGTACCTGAAATAGAGTTGGGAAAGTGATGCATAGTGCTACCCTTCGTCTGTGTAAGTGCTGGGAGTGCACAGTCTATCCTATGTGTGATATGAAACACTGCGAGGTATGCCTGGCATAGTAATGACTGAAAGACAGGTGTAGGGGTAGAGATGAATAGTCAATGTAACAACAGGCACTGAACTGCGAGAAGGGCTGTTGAGCTTTTTATTCATATTCTGTGTCATACTGATGACACAGAATATGAATAAAAAGCTCAACACCTCATTTCAAATCATTACACATTCCCTGTACAGCATGTACTGACATGCTGTACAGGGAATGTGTAATGATTTGAAATGAGCCTCAGGTCTTGGTAGCTGGCAGTGGAGTCCATGTCTTGAGGGCTGGCTGTTCCATCAATGGCTGTGGTCACTGGCCACATAAGGCTATGGGGACCATGTCCAGGTTGGATCAGTGTCTTTCCACTTGTGTGTGTAGTGTGAATAGGATGGTGATGTTCTCTTTTTACCTTTATCGTATCTATACTTTGCTTACTCTTCTCCTCTCCTCGCTGACTTGACGGGGGATTGTGATGCGTGATGGAGCAGCAGCCCTGGTTCAATGTGAACATGTCTCACGGGATAGTCGGACAAACTTTTCACTCTCGGGGAGACGTAGCACGCCATGATGGCTAATAGGGCGTTGAGATGGTGGTAGTGCGTTAACGGCACATACATGGGTCTGGTGAAGAGACTGTCCGTTGGGCCTATAGTCACATCGCCACCTTCGGCGCTGCTGGCTCTCACGTTCACACGGTCCAGCTTTTCCTTCTCGTAATCTGTAAGGGTCCTGTCCTTCAAGGGGAGGCAGTCGTACCAAGGCTGCCAAAGCCTTAGTAAAGTCTGTGGTTACTTGAGGTGGATGAAGGAGTTACGAGGGTAGGATAGGATAAGGGGCTAAGCTTAGGTTGTCCTAAGAGTTTGATTAGAGAGCGAAGATAGTTGTAGTTGCTGTCAGAGAGCTATTCAGAGGTTTGCAACGTCTCTGTTGAAACCACTATAGCCACGTCGTGTTCTTTCTGTGTGTATGGCTAATGGACTGATATTACCCCCTGAGTGTGTGAGGACTGGAGGCTCTAAGTACATCTCAGCAAATTTCCTGTGTGTGGTGGGATGCTGCATATACCCCTTCTTCAAGAATGAGTTTCTTGACACTGTCTACCACTGTCCTAGCTGCAATGTGCTCTGGTTGTAATAAAGAAGTGACGATTACCGCTAATATGGACCGGACACTGTATGGGTTCTCATCACCATACACACCTAACACTTGACATGTGCCTATTTACAATATCTGACTTTCTTTGAACATGTGTCAATAAAAACTCACCAGACTCTCAGTACATTGTTCCCTTGTCATTTATTCACATACATAGCAAAGCTTATGAGGGGTATGGTCAAGTGAAACAGGATAGTAGGCCACTGGGTTGGACAATAGTTCCCTTGCTGTCGCCAATGTATCATTCGGTTCCATGATCTAATAAGGAACTAAATATAAAATAGGCCACGTGTTATATAACAAGTGTTTAGAATGGCACGTAGGGTCTATTCTTGAGGGACTGCATGTGTCATGTCTTCCCAAGGCCCCAGTACAGAGCATCTGCTTCTCTCTATTGTTGATGTAGCTCCTGACAAAATGGAATGTAACCACAATGTAGGAGGATACACGTAGGGTTCCTTGTAAAATATAATAATTGCCGGGCATATTAAGCAAAGGTCTTCCAATGATCTCAGGTGAGCCCTGAGGGGCTGGTGACTGCTTGTGTGGTCAAACTGTGGTACAGCTCCGCGTTCCCCTTTGCCCCTCAGCTCTATGGGCTGAGACTTTGTGGGGGAAGGCTAGAGGTCCTTAAATGAAACTTGACTGTGAATTGTAAGAGTTGATGCTTCTGCTGAAGTAGTCACGAGCTGTGGAGGGGATGGCCCCGGTCTCGGGGATGTCTCGTAGAGCATCAACCGTGGTGGCTACTTCGTGCTTCCCCTTTAGCACGGTTGACATCAGCACCATGGTCACCATGTACATGATGTAGATTATGATGTTGAACACTGCGATAGCACACTCCATGTTATGCAACCTTTGTGCGTCGCTGATCATAGGTTGGTAAAGCAGCTCCATGCAGCCTGCAATCACAGCCATGAAGAGCTCAATGTTCATCATGATGAGGCACGCAATCACGGTCCTGGTGCTCCTGACGGCCTCTGGACGCTTGTAGGGGCCTTCGGAGTCGTCCATTTTGCGCTTCCTTTTGGAGGCTAAGTAGCTGAGTACTATGCTCACCACCATGGTCAAGACCTGTGCCCGAATCATCTTTAAGTCCAAACTAATTCCGTTTCATGTGCTGTCTGACACTGACACATTGCAGTAACCTTTCTCACTGTCATGTTCTTTATGTGCTGCTGGCTACCCTTCATTGCAAGCACCATTTACTACCGCTCCCATGTCCAGTGTGAGGAGGTGAAGTATATGGTGCTCAATGTCTGCATAGCTATAGGGAACATGCACTGTATCACCAGTCCCACCTTGTATCTAATTATGAGGGCCTGCAGGGGTGCCCAAAGCGCCTGTAGTCTCTGAAGCAGAGATACTCCTCCACCTGAGCGAAAGGGCACTGGTGCAAACACAGCCTGCTAGTCCGAACAATCCACAAGGTGTATCTGTAATGACTAGGTGTAATCCCCCCAAAAAAGGAACATTTCTATGTGTGCAACAAGCCCAGCTACTGTATGCCAAAAATGAACTGGGACCTCAGGCAGTAGGCGAGAGGCTGGATGTCAACACGTCTCGAGGACCTGTTGACCGTGAAACGTTTCAGTCTTTCCACAAATCTCATATCCTCTGGAATGGTCGAGTTGTAGCACGTTTCAACAACCTTCTGTTTCAGCCATTGCATGCTCGTCAGTTTAGACATGATTATTAGGAACAAGTTCTTTGATTCACCTTTGCTTGTACTGTCTGTGATCCTCCCTATGGAGGTCTCCAGAACATTGAGATTTAGGTCCATTATAGACTCTGGTAAGAAAACCACCTGCCTCCCTGACTGACAGGCTGGGGTGTACATGGAACCCTGTAGTTCCTTCACCTTCTTCCTATCCACCTTGGTAGCATTCAGTGTATCACTGCGGCTGTTCACCCAAACATGGAGCCTAGCTCTCCCTTGCTGTCTCTCATCACTATCATAGCATTGTTGATGGATGATGCCCTTTTCCTAACCAATTGCAGTCGCATGAAAGCGTTGAACGCCTCCTCAAAGGCTTCTGTCATCTCATTGTCAGTTGCTTGATGTGGGGATGTGTCGTAATTGGTGTCAGACCTGGCGTCATCTCCTCTGAACACATCCATGTTCACACTCAGTCTCAGTTCATGAGACTGAGCAACTGGGTACTGGACACATCCCCATCCGTATCACCAGAGGCGGCCAGTGTGCTTAACTGGGACTGTACACCGAGGCTAGACGACGGCGTATTTGTTTCACATGGCTCATTCTTCTCATGTCTAGGATAAAACAGAATAGGCGCGCCCCTGAGCAAAATCCTCTCTGATAGGTGGTGATATACTGCAGAAATCTGTGTTCTCCAGAGTTACTTGGAGAACCTCGCCTTTGCAGCAATATCTCAGGGAAAGGAGAAATTGGAAAGTAGCTCTGTCCTTTGGTGACAACGCTCCGAAAGACAGCTCATCTAATATCCTATCGTGTAGTATGTCAGTGTCAACCGCTAAGAAGAAGGCTCTCCTATTTGAAGGCACCTTCACTGTTTTAAACACAGCTGTATTTGCTTGTCTGTGAGGCAAAACATTACAATAGGTTGACACCGTTGTATTTTTCTTAGTGGCCATGCTTTCATAGTGTTTTCTTCTCTGGTATAACACAATTGAGAGCTCTAGAGCCTACTGCCTAACTCCTTGGCATACATGTTACACTAAACCTCATGTCCTTGACAGGGTACTTCAGCTCTGAACAGTGAAGTCAGTTTCTCTGAGTTGGATAAGTCAGCTGTGTTGGATACATGAGCACGTGACTAAACCGGACACTTCAGCTCTGAACAGAGAAGTCAGTGTCTCGTATTTGGATAGGTCAGCCCTGTTCGGATACATGCATTAAACAGGATTTGAACTTGTTTATGGAAAAGTGTTTATTTCTGTATTTCATGGTTGCAGCTTGCTGAAAACTGTCCACAGTGGTCCTATCATCAAGTTTAAACAGTACTGCCAAACATTTTACTTGCAGAGTGCATGAAACTAGATTTACACCTTGTTCATGGAAAAGTATTTATTTCTGTTTTTCATGGTTGCAATTGGTGAAAATTGTCCAGTGTTCCTCTCATCTAGTTTAAACAGTACTGCAAAAAATGTACTTACAGAGTGCTTCAAACAGGATTTGTACTTGTTTATGGAAAAGTGTTTATTTCTGTTTTCATGGTTGCAATTTGCAGAAAATTGTCCACAGTGTTCCTATCATCTAGTTTAAACAGAACTTCTTATTTTTTAAATCCTGAGTGCATCGAACATGGTTTAGACCTTGTTTATGGAAAAGTGGTTATTTCTGTATATCAATGTTGCAAACTTGCTGAAAATTGTCCACAGTGTTCCTATCATCTAGTTTAAACAGAACCATTTTTTCATCCTGAGTGCATCAAACATGATTTAGACCTTGTTTATGGAAAAGTGGTTATTTCTGAATTTCAATGTTGCAACTTGCTGAAAATTTACCACAATGTTCCTATCATGAGGTTTAAACAGAACAAAACATGTTTAAATCCTGAGTGCATCAAACATGACTTAGACCTTGTTTATGGAAAAGTATTTATTTCTGTTTTTCTTGGTTGCAATTGGTGAAAATTGTCCACAGTGTTCCTATCATCCTAGTTTAAACAATACTGCAAAATAATTACTTACAGAGTGCATCAAACGTGATTTGAACTTGTTTATGGAAAAGTGTTTATTTCTGTTTTCATGGTTGCATCTTGCTGAAAATTGTCCACAGTGTTCCTATCATCAAGTTTAAACAGTACTGCAAAAGAAATCTTACAAAGTGCATCAAACATGATTTAGACCTTGTTTATGGAAAAGTGTTTATTTCTGTATTACATGTTTGCATCTTGCTTGAAATATTCCAGTGTTCCTATCATCCAGTTTAAACAATACTACCAAAACAAATGACTTACAGAGTGAATCAAACATGATTTGAACATGTTTATGGAAAAGTGGTTTTCTTTATTTCAATGTTGCAACTTGCTGAAAATTGTCCACAGTCTTCCTATCATCTAGTTTAAACAGAACCATTTTTTTTCATCCTGAGTGCATCAAACATGATTTAGACCTTGTTCATGGAAAAGTATTTATTTCTGTTTTTCATGGTTGCAATTGGTGAAAATTGTCCAGTGTTCCTATCATCTAGTTTAAACAGTTCTTCAAAAACGAATGACATCCAGAGTGCATCAAACATGATTTAGACCTTGTTTATGGAAAAGTGGTTCTGTAGTTCAATTGCTGCAACTTGCTGAAAATTGTCCACAGTGTTCCTATCATCTAGTTTGAACAGTTCTGTAAAAAATGTACTTTCAGAGTGCAATCAAACATGATTTTAGACCTTGTTTATGGAAAAGTGGTTATTTCTGTAGTTCAATGCTGCAACTTGCTGAAAATGTATACTGTCCCAAGATATCAAAGAAATACAACAATACATGACAAAACAACAAATGGTATCTTTTCCATTTTTAACTGTGTTTTAATCGGGTAATCTCTGGTAGTGAAGTGAGCTGTATCATAGTCCTGTCACTGCTTCACTCCCTGGCTACGCTGACGCTGATGCTCCCTGGCTACGCTGATGCTCCTCCTACAAAAAAAAACACCCGTCAGAAACCACTGAACCTTGACATCCAACTCATATCGTCGTCTTTTGTATTGTTCACATGAAAATAAAACCTAATATAACTCAAACGGAAAGCATTTGCATTTTTGCGCCATTATTGATCGATAACAATTTTTCCACCTCTCCCACACTAACTTTACAAAATTCAAAACTTGCACTGCTTTTCTTTCATTATGTTTTTTTTTACACGTTTTTTTCCATCATTCTTTATATCATTGATCTTGGCTTCATAAAAAAATCAGCTGAAACAATTAATTTTTTTGCTGTAATTAGTTTGATTCACATTTCCTTGTGTTTTGTATATTTCTGTTTTTGTGCATCAACGTGGAAAACGGATTTCATTGGCATAATCGCGTCACCGTAGTGCATTTTTGTAGAAAAAATAAAAATTTAAAAAATCGCTCTAAAATAGTTCGATTCACATTTCCTTGTGTTTTGTATATTTCTGTTTTTGTGCATCAACGTGGAAAACGGATTTCATTGGCATAAATAAAACCTAATATAACTGCCTGGACTGCGCAAAAATGCAAATGCATTCCGTTTGAGTTATATTAGGTTTTATTTTCATCGTGTCATCGTGTCACAGTGTCAATATCAGTCTAGTTTGAACAGTTATGTTAAAAACATTATATTCAGAATGCATCAAACATAATTTTAGACCTTGTTTATGGAACAGTGGTTATTTCTGTAGTTCAATAGCTGCAACAATGCTGAAAATATCTGCAATAGTATTGTGAAAAAAATACCTGCAACAGGACAGGAATGCATCAGTCTCCAATGGACCATCTGACAAGTTGTTCTACACAGGAGAAAGGTAAAACACACATCCCCAATACATTGCTAGGTGCTTTCAGTGTTGACAGTTTTAAAATACAACAACTCATGTACAAAAACACTGCAACATAAAAAAGTTACACCGTGAAATCTCCTCTATTCCATTCAAACCGTAGAGGACCAAGTAGTGCAGGGACAAGTAGTGCTGTTGTTACGCCCCTGAAAACAGGGGAGAAATAATCACGAGAGTGATACGGTGTTGTATTCTCAATTCAACTTTTAGTTCAATGAGAAATATGGGTGGAGACCAGAGCAATCGATCTCCGGCTCATAGATTAAGAGCATTTCGTAGATCACAGATTAACACTTTTAGGCACCACAAAATAAAGTAATCAATATAACATTTACACATTACTCTCACAATTCGTACCCTTTGTACGCTTGACGGATTTTTAACTTTAACACAATTATATGAATGTTATCAATCTCTATCAACTAATACTGAATGCATCTTTTTAATGTTAGATGTTTTAAGATCCAAACATACTATGAACTTACTAATACTTTGAATATTTCCATTAACCTGTCACACTGTAACACATAGCCTACGCTGTAATATGTTAAATGTATATTGAGGAACCATAATCACTACTACTGGATAATTGATAGGTACAGTAGTTAAAACCTGTTGACGGGTTAGGGTTCCCTTTTGGGAACGACCCCTCCCACGTTCAGCTGGAACGGTGGCGCACGGAACGCAAAAATATTCTTAGAAATATTTAACCTCCACACATTTTGTTCATCTAGCCAGCAAGTCAGATTTCTAAATTGTTTTACAGCGAAAACATAGCACATATTTATGTCAAACCACCACCAAAGACACAGCTAATTTGCATAGCCAAAAAATGCAATCAACAAACGCAGGATTAAAAGAAAAATAATTCACTAACCTTTTGAAAATCTTCATCAGATGACAGTAATAGGACATGTTACACAGTACATTTATGTTTTTTTCAATAATATGCTATTTATATCCATAAATCTCTGTTTACAATGACGGCATGTTCACAAAATGCTACTCAAATGTCCGGAGAAATGATGATATCTGCTGGAGCTAACGTCAGATAACAAGCAATACACATCATAAACTTTGACTAAATATACATGTTCTACATATAGATAGAAAGATACACTTCTTCTTAAATCAATGACTGGAGTTTTTCATTGATAAAAACAAATGACTATTGAAAGTGCAAGTCGGTATCGTGCATAAATTTACTGGTCTCTGTGGTGATTTTAGAAGGCTGTGCCTATTTCTACTTTTACCCCATACTCTTTAACCCGATACCCAGGTACTGTGCTGTAGTCAGGATGGCCGAGCGGTCTAAGGCGCTGCGTTTCAGGTCGCAGTCTCCCATGGAGGCGTGGGTTCAAATCCCACTTCTGAAAGTTGTTTAGTGCCTCTCAGGATTCATGCTGCTTAGCAGTAATAATAAGATGATGAAATAACAATTTATAATAAACACTCTCAAATGAAAACCTTCTGGAGCTGACCAAAGATCAAGGAAAATAAGAAAACAGCTGTACTTAATAATGAATGAGGGGAACAATTCATTTTATTGCATTATAATGAGTTAATGAGTTACTTGCATTGTCTTTCAGTTGTAAAATTATCACTTCTGTAGGCTATACCTGGTGGCCCATTCACTGCTGACAAGACTGTTGTCGTGGCCGAGTGGTTAAGGCGATGGACTAGAAATCCATTAGGATCTTCCTGCGCAGGTTCGAGTCCTGCCGACAACGAAATTGAATTTTCTTGACCCCTCCGGAGGTTGAAGTTTAGTCGTGTTTCTTATACCAATCATATCCTCTCAGATCTCCACAAGTACATAGGGATTAGTTGTCCATTTTGGATAGGATCCCACCTCACACCTTTACACACCTGGTTATCCATCCTTCTAGCTCTATAGGCCACAGTAGCATAGGTTACAGGTTTGTAGTCAAGCCACAGATTTCAGGTGAGATCCCATGATACACTCAACAATACAACAACACGATTCTCATGAATAACCATTAAGCCATTTGCTAAGATTTCCCCCATTTTGACATGTGGAAACCTGTTGTCACTCTTACCCTGACGGATAGCTCCAGACACTTTTTTGGTCCTATCTGAGGCATTTTTAAATTCATGTCAAAATGGCCATATTCTGAAGACACTCTTAAAGTCTGCAGGGTAATCGAACTGGCCACATCTAAAGTCATTGGTGAGAAACCTTGTTAAACCCTAAAAGAAAAAGTAAAAACACGATTGCATTGAAAATAATCATTAAGTCATTCAGGTCGCAGACTCCCCTATAGGCATGGTTTGAAACCCACTCCTGACAACTTTTTAGCGCCTGCATGTCATGCACCTTTGTAAAATCCAGTTGAAAAATAAATGACTTAAGGTAATGTAAATGACACCTAGTTAATATGAGTAGTGAATAACTATCGTATTTTTAATATACTGCAAAAACAGCTAGTTGATGAGAGGCTGAAAGAGAATTGCAAGAATCGCGCAATTTCACAGGCGAGCCACAAACAGGCGAATAACAAAAAGCATCTCGGAACGCACAACTCGTCGGTCGTTGTCAGTGGATTGTATTGGCGGGAAGAACAAAAATATCGTCTGCAGGGTAATCGAAGTCACCGCATCTAATGTCAAGCCACAGGTCACAGGTGAGCTGCCTTGTTAAACCCTAAAAATAAATAATAACACGATTGCGTTGAAAATACCCATTAAGCCATTTGTTAAGATTTCCCCCATGTGGACCTGTTGTCACTCTTACCCTGATGATTGCTGATATTTCCATACACTTTTTCGGTCTTATCTGAGGAATTTTATCTTTTACATCAGAATGGCCATATTCTGAGGCCAGTTTAGCGTTCATTCAATGACGATTTACTACTCTTTTCCATTGAAGGCCATATTGAGGTTAAATCAATGACTGGAGTTTTTCATTGATAAAAACAGTTGTTTAGTGCCTCTCAGGAGTCATGCTGCTTAGCAGTAATAATAAGACGATGAAATAACAATTTATAATAAACACTCTCAAATGCAAACCTTCTGGAACTGAGCAAAGATCAAGGAAAATAAGAAAACAGCACTACTTAATAACAAATTAATGATGGGAACATTTCATGATGTACCAATACTATTAATGTACTGGTACCGAATACAAAACATGAGTGTACAAAACATTCACTGTGATGATGGCCCATGTTGACTCCAATGCTTCCCACAATTGTGTCAAGTTGGCTGTATGTCTTTTGAGTGGTGGACCATTCTTGATACACACGGGAAACTGTTGAGCGTTAAAAAAACAGCAGCGGTGCAGTTCTTGACACAAACTTGTACCCCTGGCACCGACTACCATGCCCCGTTGAAAGGCACGTAAATATTTTGTCTTGCCCATTCACCCTCTGAATGGCACACATACACAATCCAAGTCTAAATTGTCTCAAGCCTTACAATATTGTTTTTACCTGTCTCCTCTTCTTTATCTATACTGATTTAGGTGGATTTAACTAGTGACATCCATAAGGGATTATAGCTTTAACCTGGATTCACCTGGTCAGCATATGTCATGGAAAGAGCATTTTATACACTCAGTGTAAATTTGTTATTTTCAACCATTAACTGGGGCCTTGTTGAGGCCTTATCTAAGTTAGTAATTGCTGATTGACAATAAAGTATTATTTTGAGGTATGCAATTCCTATGTAGAGAAGGTTATCTCTGGTAGTTGTTCAATATGACTTCAACTTTTACAGGGTACTGTGGTAAAATAGATGTTTAATCTCAGTGTGACTCCCTGTTTAAATACAAGTTCAATAAAATTTAAAAAACATCAACACACACACAGGATATGGGGTACACATGCTATCACATCATTACATATTAGGCCCTACTGGACCTGCATTCCAGCACCATTCCAGCATCTGGAATTGACTCATGTTTGAGGTGGGGCATCAATACATGTGGGGGAGAGGTGGCTGTCGAATGTATGATTCTGATATGTACAGGTAAGTTTATGTTTGTGTCTGTAATCTGAGGAGTGTTTGAATATGAATGAGCAGCAGTGTTGTGATCTGTCCTATCCCGTCCTTGCAGAGTGATCTTCCTTGGCCTTCCGTGATCTTCACATGTCTCGGTGGTTCCTCCTCAGGAGGGAGGGAGACACCACCACGGGACAGACCCCACACTCACCGCTAGAGATCGAACTTCAGACTCCCTACAAAACCACTGAACCCCTCAACACACCGAAAGAGATTACAGTGCACACCCTTAGAGGGAGCCGGAACAGGATAACTCCCTCCACCCTCACAAAGACACAGAGGAGGATGAACTATCCAACACCCAGGGAGAGAGAACGAGTGACCTCAGTCGAACACAGTCCGAAAGAGGAGGTGGAAGAGGCATTCGATAGCGGAGGAGGTTATCCCAGAGGCCATTCCTCCTGTTCATGTGAGCAAGAAAGAGCAGAAGGCTTCTGATCAGCCAAATGGCAGGCAGAGAGAGAGGTCATCGTGATTCACACCCACAGAGAGAAAGACAACCCACACAAGCTCTTGGTTGAGATGAACCACACAGAGGTAGAGGCAGAGGGCTTTCAGCGCTAGCCAGTCAGCCTGCCTGCTCTAATCCTCAAGTCAATTGTATTTAAATTCATGTTCATTAAAGATTTTTATTCAATAATTGAAAAGTCCCATTTACTTAATGATCATTTTTCACTGTCTTCAACCCTCAAGAACCAGGGTGAGTCTGGGTCACCCTTTTACTGGGCAAACACAACTTTGCATATCATCATAGAATAGGCCGAAACGTTAATCTTTTAATCTTGCTTGAATAAAACAATGCATTTTTATAGTGAGCAAGAGTTGGGCTTTTTCCTTTTCTATGATGATTCAAATTTTTGGCTGCACCTCAACTCAACGTTGGTTGAGCGCCCTCCGTTTTTTTGTTGTGAAATAATACATATTTTTTTAAATGTACAAAGTAAATTATTCAAAGCATTAAAATTGGGATGTTTCCCACTTATTTACACAACCTACTCCACACTTGCAAAGTGAAAGTTTATAGAAAAGTTCTGAAATTAAGTAGTAAACAGAAGAAAAGCAGAATTGAGTTCAATTAAAATGCGAATAATTTAATGGTCTATGGTTCAATCCCTTTTCTGCAGGTGTGATGAATAATTAATATTGTTCCTCCTCTTCCTTGTGGCAGGCGCAGCAGCACACTGCCCTCCAAAGCCTGCAAAACAATCGCAGGACTGCCCCTTTCCTAGCTCTGCATGGAACATCCAGTGTTACGTCCTTGGTGACGTGTGGGGTGACATCCGGGATAACCACAGCAACATCCTCTGGAAAGGGAAAAAAGAGGAACAGAATGTAAACAAATGCAAACCGTAGCTTCTAAACACTGGCCAGTTGAAAGGTTCTGCTAAGATGTCATGACAAACGGCACCTGTCAGAGTGCTCTCTAAGTGTTACTCACCTGCTTGGATGTCAGCTGGCAGAGTGGCGAAGACGGCCATCGTGAGAGTCCTTTCTTCAGGTGTGACGTCCACAACCTCCAAGAGGTGGGCTCTGCCTCTGTATTAGGCGTGATGTCCACCACATTCAGGTAGGAAGAAGCCAGATCTGCCTCTGTGTTAGTGGTGATGTCTTGAACCTCCAGGTGGGAAGAAGCCGGATCTGCCTCTGTGTTAGTGGTGATGTCTTGAACCTCCAGGTGGGAAGAAGCCGGATCTGCCTCTGTGTTAGTGGTGATGTCCTGAACCTCCAGGTGGGAAGAACCCGGATCTGCCTCTGTGTTAGTGGTGGTGTCTTGAACCTCCGGGTGGGAAGAAGCCGGATCTGCCTCTGTGTTAGTGGTGATGTCCACAACCTCCAGGTGGGAAGAAGCCGGATCTGCCTCTGTGTTAGGGGTGATGTCCTCAACCTCAAGGTGGGAAGAACCCGGATCTGCCTCTGTGTTAGTGGTGATGTCCACAACATTCAGGTGGGAAGAACCCAGATCTGCCTCTGTATTAGGGGTGATGTCCACCACATTCAGGTGGGAAGAAGCCGGATCTGCCTCTGTGTTAGTGGTGATGTCTTGAACCTCCAGGTGGGAAGATGCCGGGTCTGCCTCTGTGTTAGGGGTGATGTCTACCACATTCAGGTAGGAAGAAGACAGATCTGGCTCTGTGTTAGTGGTGATGTCTTGAACCTCCAGGTCGGAAGATGCCGGGTCTGCCTCTGTGTTAGGGGTGATGTCCACCACATTCAGGTGGGAAGAAGCCAGATCTGCCTCTGTGCTAGTGGTGATGTCCACAACATTCAGGTGGGAAGATGCCGGGTCTGCCTCTGTGTTAGGGGTGATGTCCTGAAACCTCCAGGTGGGAAGAAGCCGGGTCTATATTATGGGTGACAACAGCTGATGAGCTCTACTTCTACAAGGCACCAAGATGTCATCAGAACAGGCATCTGTCAGAGTGTTCTCCATCATTGCTACTCACCTGCTTGGATGTCAGCGGGTAGTGTGGTGGAAACGGCCACCGCGAGGACAGGGGGTACTGGTAGGGTGGCTGCAGGGGGCTGGAAGCAGCTCTGCACCTCGTCCGCCACAAAGGCACAGACAGATCTCATATAAAAAGGGCTCTGCAGGTCATCGGTGGAGAAGGACTGACTGATTCTCCCGAGGATCGACCGCACAGAGTCAAAAGCAGCAGCCCTGGAGAAAGGGATGTGATGGGAAGGGTCCTTTAACATACAGGAGAGCTTCTCCACTACGGCCGCCACCATGCCCACATCCATCCCACTTATAAGGATTGGGTGCTCTGAATGGCCTTCCTCTGGCTGAAGCCACAGGGCCAGGAGGAGCCTGGGCACCACCTCCACCACCACCTGAGATGGGCTGAGCAGGTTGCTACGGGGCTCATTGGACTGCTTGCCCAGAATGCTCCTCACAGCTCTTTCAACGATGCTGTGGACCTTAGGATCGCTGAAATCAACAAAAAGGAGAAGACAACGCTAAACGATGTGCAATGTGCTCACAGAGAACACTGTCTTAGTCTGTTTCTGCGTAGTTCCAGATGTGTAGATAAATGGATCAAGTCATATGCAGGGCAGTACATGGAACTCACATGTTAGCTGGCGAGGTGGGGTGCATGGAGCGGCGGAGCTTGCAGAAAGCCTCGTGCTCTATGTTCATCATTTTTAGGCAAGTGTTTACTTCCCAGGCCTGCAGTATGAAACAGGAAGTCCCATTAGTGTAATTTCACAACAGATCTATTCTGCTGTGCTAACTCGTTGTTGAAAGGCTAGTAGAGCTAACTAACTTGTAGTATGTCTCTAACTCTCATTCTCTTACCAGCCGAGCGAGGTCGTTTCCTTCCACACCCTTCAAATAAAACACAGAGCATTTCAACTTTCCTGGCTTCTGATTTTTCTGTTGTTTATTTTACCCACATCTCCTGGAGTGCTGCTGGTGGCAGGGAATGGCAGTGAAGGTGAGTGCTGACGTGGTACTCACCTCTCCCTAAGGGATTTTTTGCCCTGAGACACCAGCCAGTTGCTCATGTGCTCCGTGGTGACATGGGGCGGGACCTGGCCTTGACTCTGGAGCAGCAGACAATGGACCATGAGCTTCTTCTGCAAGATGAGGTAAGGTGTGAAACCGTGCCACGAAATACCATATCATGTGCTTTCAGATGGGCCTCTCGCAACATTTCACAACTGCTCATGCCTCACAATTTGCAAGTGATAGGAAGAACTATTATGACCACCTTCTCTAAACTGTCTTGAAATACAACTCTCTTTCTGTTGTTTATGTTTTTGTGGGATGAATCTTACCTGTTTATTGTAATATGTTTCCTCCCAGCAGGCCTGCAGTCTGAAAATAAAGGCTGCTTCTACAGAATTACTTTGAAGATCATGAAAATAATGATGCTTTGTTATGCACATTATGCACAGGCATTTACAGTATGCTAAAATGAATTTCTCCTAAGATTACCTTTGTGGACCATAAGTGAACTCCGGAATGCACCAAACCCTATCCATGGTAAGATGGGGAAGAAATGCAGCGCTATAGATATACGAGATGCTCTAGAGATAACAGGAATGACTTAAAGTCGCAAATGATCAATGACTGGAGTCGTCCAATATGCTGCACGTAGAATTGAGTTGTAGGCGATGTTTGGCGCAAAATAGAATGTTTACATTTCCATTGCCATGGAGAAATGGAATGTGTAGAACGTGTATAATTGGGTATGCTTCTATGTCTTTATTTTGTGAAACATTAAACTCTTTATTATGTCATAATGTGTATAGGAGGATGTAGGAGCCCGTCCAGATTCATGATTATCCAGGTGCATGTTGCTTAGACCAACTAATCCAACCTTGGTTTACAAGTTAAATACATTGTTTATATATGCCTATGTAGCGTGGTTCGTTCTGCATTGTGTACTTTAATTAGGATGCTGCCACAACTGGAGGTCTGCTAGTTAAATTATTTTTTATTTGCCCTGCACACGAAGTGACAACACACATTATGTTAACCCTTGGCGCAGTCCTAGCTCTCAGGCACCTGCGCAAGCACATGGACACTCACTCAAACACTGTCCCAAGTACTCACAAGTTACAATAGATACCCTAGTTAGCGAGCTTTGTGAACCTTGTTAACATAAATCTTTATATTATCCACATTGTAACAAATTTATGGTGCATAACAGTACCTTGTGTAACATTACCACGGTTTTATATTGAACAATTTCGGAGCCAAGGACAACTTACCTTGCAAGCCGAAGGTCAGGCAAAAGAGAACAATAAGGGGGTATGGAAATACAGATAACCTGCGATGGACCAAACCAAAATATACAATCACATGTATGTAAAACATTGATATGAAAAAGTGTTTTTACACCAAAGAAAAACATTAGCTATGCAGCTGTAATTCAATTAAAAAAATACACTGAATTATTATTATTATCAAATTATTAACATCCCCTCTTGACCTGGCCTATTTGAATTGGTCCTTGTGTGCAATTTGGTGCATAATCTAGGGGAACAACATCACACTGCTCCACCTATACAAATCTATCGACCACATCCATTTAAAGCAATGATTGTCAATTGAAAATGTGGTTGTTGTGTTATCCTGTTGTGCGTCTTGAGTGTCAGTCCCCTTAAGCACATTATTCCAATATTTTTCTAAGCTCTGAATTGACACAATGGACACTTTTGAAAAGATATTCAGTTAAAAATAAGAGTATGAATGACAATAAACGTATGACTTGGATTGTATGCATAATAGTGTAGTAAACAATATCGCTCAGCGTGGGAACTTTTGGTGTTTGGAAAGTATCCGTTTTTAGTCTCCATGACACGTATCACTTCGTTGTCTTGTTGGTAATAGTAAAAATGCATGACAGTCCGCATTGTAATGGTCTAACAGGTGTTTTTCATGTTGTTTCTCACAATAAACAGACATTTGAGAACGGAATTGCTTACTGTTGTACCTATGATGCACAGACACACAAAAGCTGTACAGTGTAGTTTGAATAATCAGTTTAAATTATTTGCAGATGTATTCCCTATCATTTACAAATCGAAAGATGTAACATTTGAAGTGAATGTGGCAGAACAGTTTAGCATAGAGTTCTTGTGGGAGTCTTCTCCTTCAGTCTTTTTGCCTCCTAGGCCTCGTTTCTCATTACATGGGATTTCCCCAGTGCCAACTTCACATGACATACTGTCATGTGGTGCTGAATGACAGATATCGCTATGCCGATATTGCTGCTGTCCATGGACCTGAAATGTACAATCTTGCCTATTTGCATATGTACGACCGTCCAAACTTGACCCCACACACATACACAAACATTAATGCTAATCTCTCACACACTTTCGAACATTGCACAACCTGCAACAAGACACTGAAAGATCATTTTATTCCACGTATATTCCACAATGTGTGGATGTTGATTGTACAATGTATATGTGCTTTGCAGAAGCCATTTTTTTTCATTCCCTGTAGTGTGTATTTTACTGGAGCATGATCAGATTGCTTTGTTTAAACCAGAATGAAGATTTGGTCTGAGAAACTATGCCGATTATAGCAAGATAGCTTTTATTTTTATTTTTAATAAGGCAATGTATATATGACCCCCTTTAAAAGAGTCGCTCATTTATCACTTTCTTGCAGATATACAGTGCCTTCAGAAAGTGTTCATACCCCTTAACGTATTCCTCATTTTGTTTTCTTACCGCCTGAATTCCAAATGGATTAAATTATAGTTTTTTATCATCTCACCCAGCTACAGACAACACCCCATAATGACAAAGTGAAAACATGTTTTAAAGTTTTTTTCAAATGTATTGAAAATGAAATACAGAAATATCTAATTTACATAAGTATTCACAATACATGTTAGAATCACCTTTGGCAGCGATTAAAGCTGTGAGTCTTTCTGGGTAAGTCTCCAAAAGCTTTGTACCCTTGGATTGTACCATATTTGCATTACCACAATATATACAGTACCAGTCAAAAGTCTGGACACACCTACTCATTTAAGGGTTTTTCTTTAATTTTACAATTTTTTACATTTTAGAATAATAGTGAAGACATCAAAACTTTTGAAATAGCACAATTGGAATCATATAGTAAGCAAAAAGTGTTAAACAAATCAAAATATATTTTATATTTGAGAATCTTCGAAGTAGCCATCCTTTTCCTTGACCACTTTGCACACTCTTGGCATTCTCTCCAACCTTTTCATGAGGTAGTCACCTGGAATGTTTTTCAATTAACAGGTGTACCTTCTTAAAAGTTAATTTGTGGAATTTCATTCCTTCTTAAAGCGTTTGAGCCAACAGGTTGTGTTGTGACAAGGTAAGGATGGTTTACAGAAGATATCCCTATTTGGTAAAAGACCACGTCCATATTATGTCAAGAACAGCTCAAATAAGCAAAGAGAAACAACATCCCATCATTACTAAAGACATGAAGGTCAGTCAATACGGAACATTTTAAGAACTTTGAAAGTTTCTTCTAGTGCAGTCGCAAAAACCATGAAGCGCAATGATGAAACTGGCTCTCATGAGGAAGACCCAGAGTTACCTTTGCTGCAGAGGATAAGTTCAGTAGAGTGAACTGCACCTCAGATTGGAGCCGAAATAAATTATTCACAGAGTTCAAGAAACACACACATCTCAACATGCACTGTTCAGAGGAGACTGCGTGAATCAGACTTTCATGGTCGAATTGCTCCATTGAAACCACTACTAAAGGACGGACACCAAAAATAAGAAGACTTGTTTGGGCCAAGAAACATGAGCAATGGACCTTAGACTGGTGGAAATCTGTCCTTTGGTCTGATGAGTCCAAATTCGACATTTTTGCCTTTCAATGTGTGTGTAAAGAATCCAGGGTGTTTACTTGGGTCTACTCTTCATTATAAAACAATTTGTTGAATGGTTTTTAAATCCATCAGAAGCTGAATAAGTCTTGACGGGGACAGAGCTTGTTTTGACAAGGAAAGTGAAAAGGACTGAGGGAAAGTAAAATGGAAAATACATGGAAAGGAACATGGAAGAACCTCAAAGAACATTGCATTTTCAAGATCATGTAACATCATGTCACATCAAAATGCATCTTATATTCCTGCCCTTACAGAAAAACCACATGATTTCAACTTACATTTTATGTGCGCACAAATTACATTTTGGAACACAACGTGATCACATTTTCACATGTGTAGTTTAATGTAATCACATGTTGCTTGACATGTTATCACATTATCTTCACATAAGATTATATTAAAACATGTTTTTGGTACACTTCCCGTGTTCATGTGAAATTCATGTGTTTTTTGCGTAAACACCCTGCAGTTCCACACTCAAGGATCTTAATAATGCTTTAAATGCACATGTACGATTGTGCATGTGTAATGGGTTGAAAACAAAGTCACTAAAAACAGACACCCATTTATTATTTATCCCCCCTAATTGTTTCTGTATTTGTCTTAATGAATATAAATTGTATTTTCTACATACTTTAGCGTTAGCAGTCCATCAGGCCAATAGATGGCGCTGTTGCACTGTTGTAGCAGGAGAAACATTAAATTCAGGCCAAGCGCTCACCATTCTGCAGAATAAGGACCATAACTTTACTGAGGTAAACTGTGTCAGTTCTTTTACTATTACAGGTATGTAACAGCACTTCAAACGTTCAGATATATACACAATATGTAATAACATGCTATTTAACAACTTTGTCCAGATATTATCAAGTTAGGAAAGGTTTTGTTTTGGCTTTGTGTCGAACTGTGTGAGAGAAGAAGGTGATTTACATTGAGTGAGAGTATGTGTTAGCTTGATGCTAGCTGAGGTATAAAAAAACATTTACCAGTCACAGAGACTATGTTTACTGAGTAGTTTACTTGTACTGGATTTTGTCTAGGATATTTTTTTTAATCAAGAATCCATTTGTTAGGGATTTCTGAGTTTGTGTTAGATGTTATTGGTTGTTTTGTGTAAAATTGTGCTCACTAGCTGGTAAACTGGCCGAGCACGCTCAGTCTGGTGGACTTTTAGTGCATATACAGTGAGAGAGAGACGATTTTCTGGAGGTGCCACTATCTTAAAGCTGAATGTAATGTTGTCACTTTTCTATAGAGGTAGCGGTATATAGAAAAACATTCAGTTATTTATGGTTTCATATATAGGTGTTTCTATTGTATGAATGTGGAATACATTGTGGTTTTCATGTGAAACCGTACACTAAGACAGGGTTATTTGTGGAACATTTTTGAATTCTGCTTTAGGTAAAGTGCATTTATGTTGTGTAATTTAAAGTGTGCACTTGTTTGATGTGAATATTTTCAAAGTACTAACAAGAAAATAGACAATTGAACAAGAGAAAAAAATATTCTTCAAAATAAAGAAAGCGGCAGAACTTTGCAGATGTAAACTTGTGTCCGTTCTTTTTACTATTGCAGGCCACCTCAGCTACACATGTACTCTGTCTGCACACGCATCCACGCATGCACATACACACCGACAAACACACATGAATGTTCTCTCTCTTGTGTTTGTCAGCAGTTCATCGTGGCCCTGTCGTTCGCCTCCTTCACCAAAGCTCTGTCAGGGACCTACATGAAGAGTGCCATCACTCACTAACTTTGACCTGTCCAGCTCTCTCATCGGACTCATAGACGGCAGCTTTGAGATGGGTTTCAACAATAACATTGAGTTGCTTGAGAATTCATGTAGTTAAAACCAAATACAGACTACAGTATGATCCATTTTTTTTAGTGGTTCAATCAGAGTCTGCTCTCAATACTGTCCAGTTTTATAGTTGTTCCTATTAATTGATTGACTGGTGTTTGTCCATGACTACTGTCAAACCCCTCACGTGGTTTTATTTGATGCTGTGTTGATGCAACCTAGTATCCAAACTGATATGCCATTTTTAGTTGAAAAGAAACAGTGTTTATCATTTGTGATTCCTGACTACTGTAGTGTTGTGGTTTCTTGCAGGTAACCAGCTGTTCCTGGCTGTGGTCAGCCATTTTGGGGCGAAGCTGCACCGGCCCAGGGCTGTTTCCTCATGGCTGTAGGATCCTTCCTCACAGGCCTGCCACACTTCTTCATGGGACGGTAAAACAACTGAAATACTGGTTAAACTTGTACTTGTAGAGATACTCCAATGCGGAGGATAGTTTCACTTTAGAAATAAAGACATTTATCCAGTTGTTGATTAATCTCAGTTATCTTCGAACTAAAGTCTTGTGTAATTGGTCAGCTGCTTGATTATGTTTTGGGGCCATACATGTTAAGAGAAGGGATTAACTTATTATGGCTGCAATCCAGTTAACGGGTTAAGTGTCATCAACAACCGCTGAATAGCATAGCGCTAAACATTCAATAAACATTACAAAAAAATATTCATATTCATGAAATCACAAGTGCAATACAGGAAAACACAGTTTAGCCTTTTGTTAATCCACCTGTTGTGTCATTTTGAAATTATGCTTTACAGCGAAAGCAATCCAAGCGTTTGTGTAAGTTTATCGATCGCTCGACAAAACATTAAGTACACTTAGCATCAAGTAGCTTGGTCACGAAAATCAGAAAAGCAATTAAATGAATTGTTTACCTTTGATGATCTTCGGATGTTTTCACTCACGAGACTCCCAGTTACACAACAAATGTTCCTTTTGTTCCATAAACATAATTTTTATATGCAAAATACCTCCATTTGTTTGGCGTGTTATGTTCAGAAATTCACAGGAAAGAGCGGTCACGACAACTCAGACAAATTCCAAATAGTTTCCATAATGTCCACAGAAACATGTCAAACGTTTTTCATAATCAATCCTCAGGTTGTTTTTAAAATATATTATCGATAATATATCAATCGCAAATGTCTTTCACAGTAGAGGAGAGGGAAAAGCAATAGCTGTCCAAACTGTGTTGCGCAAGCAAAACTCATGTGACCACTTGACGCGATGTTATCTTTCTGGCTCATTTTTCAAAATAAAAGCCTGAAACTATGTCTGAAGACTGTTGACACCCTGAGGAAGCGATAGGAAAAGGAATCTGGTTGATATCCCTTTAAATGGAGCAAAGGGAGGCTATGGAACATGGAGTTTTCAAAATAGATTTTTTTGTTTAGATTTTGCCTGGAATATCAGTTCTGTTATACTCACAGACAATATTTGGACAGTTTTGGAAACTTTAGAGTGTTTTCTATCCAATACTAATAATAATATGCATATATTAGGAACTGAGACTGAGGAGTTGGCAGTTTACAATGGGCACCTTTTCGTCCAAGCTACTCAATACTTCCCCTGCAGCCATAAAAAGTTTGGACAACAAAGGCAAGGTATTGGAGTGGCCATCACAAAGCTCTGACTTCAATCATATAGAAAATATGTGGGCAGAACCGAAAAGCGTGTGTGAGCAAGAAGGCCTACAAACCTAACTCAGTTACACCAGCTCTGTCAGGAGGAATGGGCCAAAAATTCACATCACTTATTGTGGGAAGCTTTTGGAAGGCTACCCATAACGTTTGACCCAAGTTAAACAATTTAACGGCAATGCTTCCAAATAGTAATTGAGTGTATGTAAACTTCTGACCCAGCAAAAAAAGAAATGTCCTCTCACTGTCAACTGTGTTTATTTTCAGCAAACTTAACGTGTAAATATTTGTATGAACATAACAAGATTCCACAACTGAGACATAAACTGAACCAGTTCCACAGAAATTTGACGAACAGAAATGGAATAATCAAAATCAATGGTCAAAATCAAAAGTAACAGTCAGTATCTGGTGTGGCCATCAACTGCATTAAGTTCTGCAGTGCATCTCCTCCTCATGGACTGCACCAGATTTGCCAGTTCTTGCTGTGTGATATTACCCCACTCTTCCACCAAGGCACCTGCAAGTACCCAGACATTTCTGGGGGGAAGGGCCCTAGCTCTCACCCTCCGATCCAACAGGTCCCAGATGTGCTCAATGGGATTGAGATCCGGGCTCTTCGCAAACCATGGTAGAACACTGATATTCCTGTCTTGCAGGAAATCATTAACAGAACGAGCAGTATGGCTGGTGGCATTGTCATGCTGGAGGGTCATGTCAGGATGAGCCTGCAGGAAGTGTAGCTAGGTAGAGTGATAGAAAAACAGTAGGAAGGGAAGGGACACAAATGGCTTTAGCCCAGGGCTAATACATTTTTCCACACTTGATTTGCCTGTTTCACAGTGAGATAACCTTTACTCAAGGTTAATTGGACCCTGTTTCTGAGCAGGGAGAGCACCAAAAATATATGTGCTAAATTTAAAATGATATCATAATGAACTAGTGTTAAAAGCTACAAACAGATATGGAAATGAGTAAATACATAAATAAATACATACAGTTCATAGAGAGATAGATGTCTGCTGTCAACCCATAGACAAGATGGCAGCCAGTGAGCCAAAGGGCCAAATTAAGAACCAGGCCAGATTGCAGCCCCTGTCCAACCCAGAGCAGGCCCTGACTAAGACCTTCAAGCTGCTCCACTCTGCCTCTGATGACTGGTGAGCAGTGTAGACAAGACCAATGGAGCTAGGCTAAAAGAAGCACAGTGTAGTGTCCTTGGAAATGTAGATTTGAGCTACAGAGCCTAGAAACTTCTGAAATTAAGAGACCAAAGTCCTAATTGATGAACATCATGATAATGTTTTTGGAAAATGTTGTGTAAAATGCTTACGTTTCTTTCACTGAATTGCAGGGAGAAGAAGATCGAGGGCTTGACCTCTCTCCGTGTGATGGCTCAGAACCACATGGACATACTGATGCCTAAACTCCATGATATCTGCCTTGCCATTATAAATGAGGTAGCTGTATTCATTCACTGCCCTATTCATTCATCTGCACAAATCTGCTACATTTGGAGAAGAAGTCAAATTATTGTGTCATGTTTCTGATGTTCGTGGGTTGTACTTTAAAAAAAAATATATATATATTATTTCACCTTTATTTAACCAGGTAGGCTAGTTGAGAACAAGTTCTCATTTGCAACTGCGACCTGGCCAAGATAAAGCATAGCAGTGTGAACAGACAACACAGAGTTACACATGGAGTAAACAATTAACAAGTCAATAACACAGTAGAAAAAAAAGGGGGAGTCTATATACAATGTGTGCAAAAGGCATGAGGAGGTAGGCGAATGATTACAATTTTGCAGATTAACACTGGAGTGATAAATGATCATATGGTCATGTACAGGTAGAGATATTGGTGTGCAAAAGAGCAGAAAAGTAAATAAATAAAAACAGTATGGGGATGAGGTAGGTGAAAATGGGTGGGCTATTTACCAATAGACTATGTACAGCTGCAGTGATCGGTTAGCTGCTCAGATAGCGATTTTTGCGATTTTTGCAATTCGTTCCAGTCACAGGCAGCAGAGTACTGGAACGAAAGGCGGCCAAATGAGGTGTTGGCTTTAGGGATGATCAGTGAGATACACCTGCTGGAGCGCGTGCTACGGATGGGTGTTGCCATCGTGACCAGTGAACTGAGATAAGGCGGAGCTTTACCTAGCATGGACTTGTAGATGACCTGGAGCCAGTGGGTCTGGCGACGAATATGTAGCGAGGGCCAGCCGACTAGAGCATACAAGTCGCAATGGTGGGTGGTATAAGGTGCTTTAGTGACAAAACAGATGGCAGTGTGATAGACTGCATCCAGTTTGCTGAGTAGAGTGTTGGAAGCCATTTTGTAGATGACATCGCCGAAGTCGATCGGTAGGATAGTCAGTTTTACTAGGGTAAGCTTGGCGGCGTGAGTGAAGGAGGCTTTGTTGCGGAATAGAAAGCCGACTCTTGATTTGATTTTCGATTGGAGATGTTTGATATGAGTCTGGAAGGAGAGTTTGCAGTCTAGCCAGACACCTAGGTACTTATAGATGTCCACATATTCAAGGTCAGAACCATCCAGGGTGGTGATGCTAGTCGGGCATGCGGGTGCAGGCAGCGATCGGTTGAAAAGCATGCATTTGGTTTTACTAGCGTTTAAGCAGTTGGAGGCCACGGAAGCAGTGTTGTATGGCATTGAAGCTCGTTTGGAGGTTAGATAGCACAGTGTCCAATGACGGGCCGAAAGTATATAGAATGGTGTCGTCTGCGTAGAGGTGGATCAGGGAATCGCCCGCAGCAAGAGCAACATCATTGATATATACAGAGAAAAGAGTCGGCCCGAGAATTGAACCCTGTGGCACCCCCATAGAGACTGCCAGAGGACCGGACAGCATGCCCTCCGATTTGACACACTGAACTCTGTCTGCAAAGTAATTGGTGAACCAGGCAAGGCAGTCATCCGAAAAACCGATGCTACTGAGTCTGCCGATAAGAATGTGGTGATTGACAGAGTCGAAAGCCTTGGCAAGGTCGATGAAGACGGCTGCACAGTACTGTCTTTTATCGATGGCGGTTATGATATCGTTTAGTACCTTGAGTGTGGCTGAGGTGCACCCGTGACCGGCTCGGAAACCAGATTGCACAGCGGAGAAGGTACGGTGGGATTCGAGATGGTCAGTGACCTGTTTGTTGACTTGGCTTTCGAAGACCTTAGATAGGCAGGGCAGGATGGATATAGGTCTGTAACAGTTTGGGTCCAGGGTGTCTCCCCCTTTGAAGAGGGGGATGACTGCGGCAGCTTTCCAATCCTTGGGGATCTCAGACGATATGAAATAGAGGTTGAACAGGCTGGTAATAGGGGTTGCGACAATGGCGGCGGATAGTTTCAGAAATAGAGGGTCCAGATTGTCAAGCCCAGCTGATTTGTACGGGTCCAGGTTTTGCAGCTTTCAGAACATCTGCTATCTGGATTTGGGTAAAGGAGAACCTGGAGAGGCTTGGGCCAGGAGCTGCGGGGGGGGCGGAGCTGTTGGCCGAGGTTGGAGTAGCCAGGCGGAAGGCATGGCCAGCCGTTGAGAAATGCTTATTGAAGTTTTCGATAATCATGGATTTATCGGTGGTGACCGTGTTACCTAGCCTCAGTGCAGTGGGCAGCTGGGAGGAGGTGCTCTTGTTCTCCATGGACTTCACAGTGTACTGCTCAACATTAATAGCTGGTCCTCTGCATGTTATTGTGATTCAGGTGAAGAACCTGCGCTCTGCAGTGTCCTGTGCTGCCATGGCCACACTGGGTGACATGTACGTACACCTCCAGAGGGCCATGGACAGTGAGGTGGAGGGGACGGCACGCATGCTGCTCCACAAAGCCAGCGAGGCCAACACCTTCATCCCGCAGGGTGCCAACTTTGCCCTGGGTCACATGGTGTAGAGCTGCACCCCTACCCATGTCATGAATGCCCTGCTGGTCGGTGGGCTGAGGTAAAGAGGGAGAGGGGTCAATTAACACTCACTAAGGGGTAGATCCAGACTTCCACGAATTATGCCATTATCGAAGCCTCAACATTGAGAAGATTGAAATACTGCTAGTTTTTAATTAACTGCCTTTTTCATCAGCATGCTAGGTTATTCCACAACACTTCCGGCAGCAACTCACCCCAACGCTAGACGTCACATTTGAATGGAATCAAACATTTTTGTTGTGTCTTATACTTTCTTGTGTTGTGTACTTCTTATTTTACCATTGCGTTACTTAGATTATTTTTAGCCATTGGTGGAGAGGTACTGTCTACTGATGTGTGCTAGCTTTGGGGAGTAACAAGTCATTTATAAACCTTTATAAAGTGTATATATAGTGAACACTTTAGATTAGGGGCTATTAGTGAGGCACTGAGGTATTAGTAAGTGCATGTACTCACATTCATAAATGCACTCATTAATAAATACACCATTCGTGACATTTATAAATATGTATATAAATGGTGAGTCAAACCATTAATCAACCATTAACAAATGCCTTGACAGTAACTCCTTTATAACTGGTTTATAGTACATTAGTAGTACATTATTAATCATTTACAAATTGTGAACATACTATGATCAAACACCTTATTAATTATCTGATAAATCATGAACAAATAATTTAAAATAGCGTTTATAAATGTGTAAATAACTATTTATAGATTTCTTATTGACATTTACAAATGTAGGAATAATGATTCATAAATGGTAAGTAAACTCTTTACAAACAGTTTATAAATGGTATATTAAGGGACCTTAATATAGTCTTACCGAACATTTTGATCCATCGATGAGACTTCATCAATACAATCCATTATCATTCATCTCCTAACTCATGTATCTCTATGACATGTAACTGATGTGCTCTGTTTTTTCTTCCTCAGCCACCGTAACGCTGCGGTGAGGAGCTGTACTGCTCAGCACCTGGAGAGACTGGCTGAGGTCATGGGGACGGCTTGTCTCCTGTCGGGGAAGAAAGACCTCACTGACCGTTTCTTGATTGCCGTCAGTAAACTGGCTGTGGACCCTTCACAGAAAGTCAGGTGAGAAGTTCCTCCTGTAAAGTAGCTTGCTACAACATAACAGTCAAGGCCGGGATTCAATCCATGGCTCGCTATAGCACTAGATCGCCGACAATGCAGCTTTGAAAGGTAATTTAGTCTTGAGTCAACATCTGCAGCGTTTACCACGAATACAAATTGAAATGGACTTTAAAAGCCACATTGTCGTCTGTCTACAGCATCTATGCTAAAGGGTGTCATGGATTGAATTGCAGATTTGAGGTATTCCAAAACAACCACAGGTTCTCTTGGAGGGAAATAGTAATTGAAAACATTATAACATGTTATAACAAAATTATAAACACAAATAAGTGCTACGTGGCATAGGACAATCCAAGTCCAGGCACCCATGTGGGTTTGAAAGTTAAAAAGCCAAAAGCTTAGCCGGGATGTTTGGCCGGCAGGGATGTTCTTCTCCCATCGCCAACTAGCGACCTCCTGTGGTAGGTGGGGTGCAATGCACGCTGACACGGTCACCAAGTGTATGGTGTTTCCTCCGACACATTGGTGCTGCTGGCTTCCAGGTTAAGCAGGCATTGTGTCAAGAAGCAGTGCGGCCTGGCTGGGTTGTGTTTCGGAGGACGCACGGCTCTCGACCTTCGCCTCTCCAGAGTCTTTACGGGAGTTGCAGCGATGGGCAAAGATTGTAACTACCTATTGGATACCACGAAATTGGGGTAAAAATAAAAAATGTAAATGAGTCCAAATAGTCAGTACCTGATTCAGTTTCCTTCCATCTGTTTGGTGCCTAATGAAGACAACCCTACTTGATCACAATGGTCGGCCTGAGCCAAGCGCTGTGCAGATTCGCTTAGATTTTCATAATAACGAACGGTTAATACCCAACTGTTAGATTGTTGAGATGATTTGTAGATCAGGTAATGCGGTACATTGCTCAAACCGACCCTCTTGCAAATTCTACATTAATGTATGTCTTATTTTCTCTCAGGTTGCCATCAATTGAGTACTGTTTTTAATCACAGACAGCAGAAATAATTTCATATGTTGCACGTTTAAGATGATATTAATATCTTTGTCCACAGGCATCATGGTCTCGATATCTTGAGCAACATGGCCACCAATGGCAACTTTCCTAAAATGTGGGACAAATTCGCTCCGAGGAAAGAGTGAGAATCCTTGAGGGAGGTCATCTCAAAGGTTAACCTCAAAGAAAGGTACATTCTCTCTGGATGATTAGAAGAACTGTGACAAATGAGCTGATATGATTACAGAAATCCAATCCCACTGGGCAGAGACATCAGATCAATGTCTAGTTTTGATTTAAATTTGGGAACTCAACCAAAATGTGAAATCAACCAAAAATGTTGGTTAAAAGTTGGGTGAAAAAAAATCCAATTGTGTTTTCCACGTTGATTCACCGTCATTTTTGTTTTTGTTGAAATGAGGTGCAAATAACATTTATTCAACCAGTTTTGGCCCAATGGGATAAATTTAATACACTGTAAGATTATATATTTCTCTCTTTTCTCTTTTTCAACGGGAATATCTGAATAATCCCCAATTTTATGATAAATTTGTATCTAAATATTTGCACATTTCCCAACTTGACTATTATCCCCTCCAGTCCCCAAACTCCAATATTTTCACTCATTCTAAGAAATTTGACACCCTCCTCCAAACCCCGATGTAAATGCATCTTTAAACTGCATTGACTCCTTGTCCAAGTCCTAACTCCACTATAAGGCAATATGAACCACATTCAAAGCACTAAATTACCTTTTCGAAGCTCCTATCTGACCTACCAGCTCAATAGTGGTCTACTGAAACCATACTCACCATCTCAGGAGGTGCTCAGATCTTCAACCACTGACCTCCACACCATCCTCAAAACCAGCAGTCCTCTTTTGGAGGCAGATTGGTCAGTGCTCCTGTATGGCACCAACATTGTGGATTTTCATCCAATACTTCTGGACTATGGGAACACTCTTTGGACAATAAAATGAGGTAAAATGGAAGCTGGCTACAGTCTCAGTTTTATCCTCCAAGAAAGTGTGAGGATGTGTAACAACAATACCTGTGGTTTAACTTGATGATCAGGGCCAGATTACCGAATGGGCACGCAGGGCACCTGCCCTGTGGGCCCCGACCTCCAGGGACTATCATCATAAAAACTAAAAGTATAGTGGATGTATATTACAGTACGTGGACGTTTTACAATTCGTGAGCTCATTTCGTACTTAGTAGCCATGTTTTATATACATTTTTGCATATTTTGTAGAAATTCGTGAGCATTTGAAAACATTTAGTGGGGATGTTTTATATCAATTTGCTTACTGGTGCTCTTCCATGCCATCCCTAGGAGGGGTGTGTCACTTGAGTGGGTTGAGTCACTGACGTGATCTTCCTGTCTGGGTTGGCGCCCCCCTTTGGGTTGTGCCGTGGCGGAGATCTTTGTGGGCTATACTCGGCCTTGTCTCAGGATGGTAAGTTGGTGGTTGAAGATATCCCTCTAGTGGTGTGGGGGCTGTGCTTTGGCAAAGTGGGTAGGGTTATATCCTGCCTGTTTGGCCCTGTCCGGGGGTATCGTTGGATGGGGCCACATTGTCTCCCGACCTCTACTGAGTCAGCCTCCAGTATTTATGTTGCAGTAGTTTATGTGTCTGGGGGCTATGGTTTGTCTGTTATATCTGGAGTATTTCTCCTGTCTTATCCGGTGTCCTGTGTGAATTTAAGTATGCTCTCTCTAATTCTCTCGTTCTTTCTTTCTTTCTTTCTTTCTCTCTTTCTCTCTTTCTTTCTTTCTCTATCTCGGGCAACTGAGCGCTCCTTGCTGTCCACAGTCCACCTGGCTGTGCTGCTGCTCCAGTTTCAACTGTTCTGCCTGTGGCTATGGAACACTGACCTGTTCACTGGACGTGCTCCCTGTCCCAGACCTGCTGTTTTCAACTCTCTAGAGACGGCAGGAGCGGTAGAGATACTCAATGATCGGCTATGAAAAGCCAACTGACATTTACTCCTGAGGTGCTGACCTGTTGCACCCTCGACAACCACTGTGATTATTATTATTTGACCCTGCTGGTCATCTATGAACATTTGAACATCTTGGCCATGTCCTATTATAATCTCCACCCGGCACAGCCAGAAGAGGACTGGCCACCCCTCATAGCCTGGTTCCTCTCTAGGTTTCTTCCAAGGTTCTGGCCTTTCTAGGGAGTTTTTCCTAGCCACCGTGCATCAACACCTGAATTGCTTGCTGTCAGGAGGAATGGGCCAAAATTCACCCAACTTATTGTGAGAAGCTTGTGGAAGGCTACCCGAAACGTTTGACCCAAGTTAAACAATTTAAAGGCAATGCTACCAAAATTGAGTGTATGTAAATTTCTGACCCACTGGGAATGTGATGAAAGAAATACAAGCTGAAACAAATCATTCTCTCTACTATTATTCTGACATTTCACATTCTTAAAATAAAGTGGTGATCCTAACTGACCTAAGAGAAGGGATTCTTACTAGGATAACATTTCAGGAATTGTGAAAAACTGAGTTTAAATGTATTTGGCTAAGGTATATGTAAACTTCCGACTTCAACTGTATATTTCCCCTATAGAAAACAATGGGACGACCTCAGAGTTCCATGAACTATTTTTTGTTGTTGTTACAACGTGGGCAGGTCTCATTGCCAACAATAGTGAAGCAGGCATTGTGACGTAGAATAATGGGCTGGGCATAGAACTGGAGCTGGCCGGGTGAAAAATGCCCTAAAATAAGGCCTGTTTTTTTTTATTATTAAAAAACTACGGCAAGAAGCTGGGATATGGTAATATTATGAAACTGGGCTCCACGGTGGATGCAATGAACTAGTTTTTTTATCAGAAAAAAGCATTGTTAAAAATGTAATGAGTCCAGCCTAACTGGAGCATCTAGGCTAGTCACTTCTCAGGGAAAGGATGCTCTTCAGTCGGCCTCTTGTCCACCAAGTGATAGGAACACACATAGGGTCGGTTTGGTGGTTTCTTCAAGTTCAATGCTTTGAGCCAAAGCCGAAGAGACAACTCATCCATATGAGGTGGGTGCAAATCAAAAGGTGCACAGCTGCACAACTGCACTCCAATCTCAAAATAGTTTGGTGGTCAAAACCTTCCTGCTCCATGAACAGCTTCTGTTTCTGCCAGTTATTGTGGCATCCCATTACCGAACATTAAATGCCTGTTTTGCATGAATCCATGTTTGGGAAGTTATGCGAGTTAGTTAGCTAGCTAGCTACGAACTACTGGCCAGAAGTACTTAACCAGAAGTCCCCCACAAAAAAATATATAAACAGACCTCGCCCATATTTCCATTGAAACCTGGACAGAACCAAACCAATCAGTTATCAGTATTGTAATGACCAGACTAGATCATAAAGGAACAATTGTCCAGACAGAGGATTGAGTTAATGAATTGACGGTTTATTAACCCAACTTTACACAGGCTACTGTTTGGCCATAGCCCACGCCAAATAAATGAAAGATACCCGACAAACCTTCTCTTGTGAAGCCCAGACGTAAGAGGAAGAACAATGGCTAAACCTTAACTTCCAATGCTCCATCCCCCTGCCCAACCCCCCTCCACGTCACTCCGCCAACCACCGGGGTGCCCGGCATCAGAACATTCCAGGAATTATCCGTGATTGGCAGATAGCAGGTTGATTGGCATGTCGGACCCCGCGAACACTGGGTACTGGAAAGTACAACACAACCAACTAATAGCCTAGCACATAACATACAGCTGTCTGTGCGGGTCGCTACTGTATATAGTGGGTGAAGGCATTCACAGCCGCTCAGACGGGTGATGGCATTCCATCCAACCACTTTTTACTTGGTCCTTCTAGCCGGATTTAGTGACCAACAGTTTTTTACATGGTCCGTAATTTCTCCAGATTTAGCCAACAATAGATTTTGAACTAGGTATTGAGTATATTCTTGTTGAAACCAAATATTGAGTTTATTTGTTATAATTAGTTGGCATTATATTTAAAAGGTGATTGAATTGCTCCTAAATTGTAATGTTGTTACTGCATTTATTTTTGAATAAATATTTATTTAATGTGTAAGTGAATGGTTGGGTTTGATTTGAAGTTAAAGTTTTAACCAATAAGGTCGCTTGTTAATTAAGCTGTGTCCAATGGGAGAGTGGACCTGGTTAATGGGAGGTTGGGGAAAAAAAGAGGGAAAGAGACGTTGAGAAAAGATGGACGTTTTACATTAGGACCGTTGGTGAAGAAAATTATAAAAGAAGATGACAAAACGAGAACAAAACCCATACCTACTAAGACATGAATGGAAATACCGATTTAATTTAATAAGAGAGTTGTTATAACTTTGTTAAGACTTAGTAAAGACTGAAGCTGCCGTCTCATCGTGGAGGTATTTGACAGCCTTGAGTTTAGCCTAGCATTGTGTAACACCGAGAGACAATTGGTTGGGAAAGCTTAACGAGTTCATGTTCCCATGGGATATCAGTTACGGCTAAGGAGTACTGTCTGCATTGATAGCGGTGCTTGCTGTGGATGTTGTGAGGAAACCTGCAAGGAACTGCCATACTTCGCTGAAGGAATATCTACAAGTAGTGAGTAATCACAACGTGAGGTGCTTCTGGACTTTAATTTTTCCAACGGGTTAATAATCTTTAAATAATTTGGACATGGGTTGTGCACGACTCATTGGGGTTTATTCTTTTTATATATTTTTGATGTTGTGCTATGAAAATCTAATAATACACATATTGACCCTTATGTATGTTGCCTTGGTGGAGTCATTTACTGTTTCAATTTAATTCATGGGATAGCCTGTCCTGAAACAATAACAGAAACTCATAATTATTTCATCTGAAGTTAAAATACTAGAGGTCGAATGAATATGATTTTTCTACGCCGATACCGATTATTGGAGGACAAAAAAACACTGATACCGATTAAAGATGTATGTATATATATATATATATATATATATATATATATATATATATATATATATATACAGTGGGGCAAAAAAGTATTTAGTCAGCCACCAATTGTGCAAGTTCTCCCACTTAAAAAGATGAGAGAGGCCTGTAATTTTCATCATAGGTACACTTCAACTATGACAGACAAAATGAGAAAAAAAATCTTGAAAATCACATTGTAGGATTTTTAATGAATTTATTAGCAAATTATGGTGGAAAATAAGTATTTGGTCAATAACAAAGGTTTATCTCAATACTTTGTTATATACCCTTTGTTGGCAATGACAAGTCTTCACAAGGTTTTCACACACTGTTGCTGGTATTTTGGCCCATTCCTCCATGCAGATCTCCTCTAGAGCAGTGGTGTTTTGGGGCTGTTGCTGGGCAACACAAACTTTCAACTCCCTCCAAAGATTTTCTATGGGGTTGAGATCTGGAGACTGGCTAGGCCACTCCAGGACCTTGAAATGAGTCTTACGAAGCCACTCCTTCGTTGCCCGGGCGGTGTGTTTGGGATCATTGTCATGCTGAAAGACCCAGCCATGTTTCATCTTCAATGCCCTTGCTGATGGAAGGAGGTTTCCACCCCCATGCTTCACAGTAGGTATGGTGTTCTTTGGATGCAATTCAGCATTCTTTGTCCTCCAAACACGACGAGTTGAGTTTTTACCAAAAAGTTATATTTTGGTTTCATCTGACCATATGACATTATCCCAATCTTCTTCTGGATCATCCAAATGCTCTCTAGCAAACATCAGACAGGCCTGTACATGTACTGGCTTAAGCAGGGGTACACGTCTGGCACTGCAGGATTTGAGTCCTTGGCGGCGTAGTGTGTTACTGATGGTAGGCTTTGTTACTTTGGTCCCAGCTCTCTGCAGGTCATTCAAGTCCCCCCGTGTGGTTCTGTGATTTTTGCTCACCGTTCTTGTGATCATTTTGACCCCACGGGGTGAGATCTTGCGTGGAGCCCCAGATCGAGGGGGATTATCAGTGGTCTTGTATGTCTTCCATTTCCTAATAATTGTTCCCACAGGGTAGCAGGGTAGCCTAGTGGTTAGAGTGTTGGACTAGTAACTGAAAAGTTGCAAGTTTAAATCCCTGAGCTGACAAGGTACAAATCTGTCATTCTGCCCCTGAACAGGCAGTTAACCCACTGTTCCTAGGCTGTCATTGAAACAAAGAATTTGTTCTTAAGTGACTTGCCAGGTAAAATAAAAAAATAAAATTCTGCAAACCAAGCTGCTTACCTATTGCAGATTCAGTCTTCCCAGCCTGGTGCAGGTCTACAATTTTGTTTCTGGTGTCCTTTGACAGCTCTTTGGTCTTGGCCATAGTGGAGTTTGGAGTGTGACTGTTTGAGGTTGTGGACAGGTGTCTTTTATAGTGATAACAAGTTCAAACAGGTGCCATTAATACAGGTAACGAGTGGAGGACAGAGGAGCCTCTTAAAGAAGAAGTTACAGGTCTGTGAGAGCCAGAAATCTTGCTTGTGTGTAGGTGACCAAATACTTATTTTCCACCATAATTTACTAATAAATTCATTAAAAATCCTACAATGTGATTTTCTGGATTTCTTTTTCTAATTTTGTCTGTCATAGTTGAAGTGTACCTATGATGAAAATTACAGTCCTCTCTCATCTTTTTAAGTGGGAGAACTTGCACAATTGGTGGCTGACTACTTTCCCCCCCACTATATATATATATATATATATATATATATATATACACAGACATTTTTGTAATAATGACAATTGCAACAATACTGAATGAACAATTAACACTTTTATTTTAACTTAATATAATACATTAATAAAATCAATTTAGTCTCAAATAACATGAATGATGAATGTTGAAAACAAACTGTAATTTCTATATGCAGGAAATCCTATTTTAATAATGGGCATGGTAAGAATTGACTACCAAAGTGCGAGTCATAATTCCCATGACACCTTCTAGCAAAATCTGAAAAGCGGTTCCTTCATTCATTTATTCCATAGGATATTTTTAGATTCACTTAAAATAAGGTTGTGTTTCGTGTAGGCTTACACCACCTTGACAATTTTTTAACTGTGTAGATATCCATAGGACAAGGTAACTGATCAATATTGGCTAAATATAAGCGAAGATCATTTTTTTATAGAGTGGATTTATGAAAATATATTGACAAATGTTACCTTATCCTAGTGAGATTTACAAGGGTATCAAAACGCCAAGGCGGTTTAAGCCTGCACAGGACACATTCCTTATTTGAAGTAGATCAAGACATTCTCTATGGAAGACATGAACGGTAAAATAACGAAGGAACCTCTTTCAAATTCAGCCGCAAGTTATTACAGGAATTATAACGCGCCGGCTATTTCTCTCTAAACCATATACCTTTGACTATTACGAGCCTGCTGCTGCCTACCACCCCTCAGTCAGACTGCTCTATCAAATATCAAATCATAGACTTAACTATAATAAACACACAGAAATACGAGCCTTAGGTCAAATCCGGAAACTATCACCTCGAAAACAAAACGTTTATTCCGTTCCGTATTTTATCTAACGGGTGGCATCCATGAGTCTAAGTATTGCACAACCTTCAATATTATGTCATAATTATGTGTAAAATTCTGGCAAATTAGTTCGCAAAGAGCCAGGCGGCCCAAACTGTTGCATAACGTTATACCCTGACTCTGCGTGCAATGAACGCAACAGGTGACACAATTTCACCTGGTTAATATTGCCTGCTAACCTGGATTTCTTTTAGCTAAATATGCAGGTTTAAAAATATACACTTGTGTATTGATTTTAAGAAAGGCATTGAAGTTTATGGTTAAGTACACATTGGAGCAATGACAGTCGTTGATTGATTGTTTTTATAAGATAAGTTTAATGCTAGCTAGCAACTTACCTTGGCTTACTGCATTCGCGTAACAGGCAGGCTCCTCGTGGAGTGCAATGTAATCAGGTGGTTAGAGCGTTAGGGTGCAAAATTGGATCCCCCTAGCTGACAAGGTAAAAATCTGTTGTTCTAGAACGTTCTTAGGCCGTCATTGAAAATAAGAACGTGTTCTTAACTGACTTGCCTAGTTAAATAAAGGTGTAATGAAAAAAATAAAATAATAATAATCGGCAAAATCGGCGCCCAAATATACCGATTTCCGATTGTTACGAAAACTTGAAATCGGCCCCAATTAATCGGCCATACCGATTAATCGGTCGACCTCTAGTTAATACCCTATTGTCATCACCCTAGACAGTTTACAATAGGGATTCTTATTTGAGATGTCCTTCTCACCTAACATCCCATGCTGTTGAGATACTCTACATGAGTTAATAATGTGAGAGTCATATTCGAGCCTGGTGAGAGGGGAACATACAGTATAGCCCAGTGGTTCCCAACCAGGGGTACTAGGACCTCTGAGGGTTCTTGGCCTAACCACAGGGGGTACTTGAGACCATAGGCTTACTGGTAAAATGCACATGGGGGGGTACTTCAGGGGTACTCTGGGCAAGGCTAAATTCAGTTGGTGGTACAGTAACCAAAAAAGTTAGGAACCACTGGTATACCCTATGCGCACGGTTGACTGTCTCTCTGCCTGCCCCGATCCTCACTCTCCCTCGCCTGCTCCCCTTTCGCTTCGCTATTCGCTATGAAAAATGCTAGTGTGCATTTCTCTTCGGTCTGTTGCGTGTCGAATAGTTCAGCATACTCATTGATAGCCCTTACTTTAGTGAACTTGCACGAGACATTGCAAGCCAAGAAATTGCACAATACAGCATTGCAATAGCCTATAGCCTAAATCTGTTGATTACTGATGCACGTTTCTGACTGTCTGCGTGGTCGCCAACATGCCTACTTATGCCTGGCTTTGCCCCTCCCATTTCACTCTCTCTATTGCTGACTTCATCTTTCTTGGCTGTGAAAGATCCAAGAATTTGTGTTCTTGAAGTAGACTACGGAAAATAGTTGCACATTTCTGACTGTCTGCCTGGTGGCCAACATGCCTACCTATGCCTGGCTTTGCCCCTCCTGTCTCTCTCTCTCTCCATCGCTAACTCTGTGCCTACCTATGCCTGGCTTTGCCCCTCCCGTCTCTCTCTCTCCATCGCTAACTCCGTGCCTACCTATGCCTGGCTTTGCCCCTCCCACCTCTCTCTCTCTCCATCGCTAACTCTGTGCCTACCTATGCCTGGCTTTGCCCCTCCCATCTCTCTCTCTCTCCATTGCTAACTCCGTCTTTCTTTGCTGTGAAAGATGCGAGAGTTTGTGCTGTTGAAGTAAACCATGGAAATAGTTTCCTCCATTGCAGAAAATACTAAATCTTAGGAGTGGAGGAGTCCATTCCGCCAAGCTTGACACCCAAAAATTGTAGTTGACACCGTGAGTGGACAGACTCGATTCTTTTGAAGTCGCAGTTGAAACTCAATCATTGAAAAACAACATAGCTTGTGAACAAAACAATGTAAATAGCCAAGAAACACAAGGACCAAGTCTCCCTCCAGTAGTCTTTAGTTTCAAGTAAATTAGACCAACTTTTATTCCTATGCGCAGCGCTTCTAAAAATGTATCTTTCACTCAGATCTTCATGTGTGCACAACCCCCAGCCAGACAGTGTTGCAGCACAAGGTGGGATAGGCTATATAGAATTTGTAGTTCTTTGACTTTATGCGAGTCATTTACCAGCTATGAAACAAAACAGCAGAAATACAGCTACTGCAGCATGTATTTTACTGTAAATGTGATCATGCTTGACTATTTTGATTTACAAGTGAGTGAAATGCTGGCACTGTGGAGCCCTGAGCACCCATCAACGTGGCTAGTGAAATAGACATCTTACCCAACACTGCCAAAATCTACCTGCATTTGGCAGTTGGTGGGGGTTAATTTTAGGCCCTGAACACATTCTTATTTACAATAAAAGTGACCACAACATGACCCTAAAAGGGTTGTATTAGATTGTGTAGAAATTAGCTTTAGATGCCCCAGAAATTCGTAGGGAGGACCACCAGACCTCCCACCACTTCTAAAACCGAAGGCCTGCCTCTGGCTCTGAGTACATGTCCTGGTAATCCATCTGGCCCTGTAGCCTTGTGGAGTTGTTAAGAGCCACTTCATAGCTGCCTGGTGCTTTTCTCTGAACCTGAAAGTGCCTAATACTGGACGTGCCTGATATCTCGTGATAGCTTCAGATGTCGGTGTTGAGCAAGAAGAGAGAGGTCCAAAGAAAGGAGAGGTCCAGGGGGCGGTGAAGTAAGTCAGGCAGACAGTTGAAGACTCGATGTGTCTCTTCGGTCTAACCGTACAAAACCCTTCCCATAGAAGATAACGTTTCCTGATAGGTCTGTGCCTGAGAGAGAGACAGTGACAGTAAATCAGAGAGAGACACCTTCCGTAAATGTGATCTGTAATGTATGTTGCGTGAGACAAGCAACTTGATCACATTTGTAGATGGGTTGCAACTCCATCACGCGGTCAACTCATTGGCATTGTTATCAACGTTCTACAGACACATTGATGTCCGAAAGTAAATTACTTTGAATGGGAGCTATGACTGTTTCGCCTAAATTACACTATAGTGGCTTCGAAATACGATGACATTGCTAAAGTAGGCAAATATTTAATAGGAAACGACTGCCATTATCTTCATGTCATCGAATTTACTTTAGACAGATGGAAATGTTGTCATTAGCTAGCAATGTTTGTAAGAAAACATTTTGTGGTCTCCACTTAATCTCTTAGCTAGCAAACTAAAGTCAATCTGGAGACATCAAAATTAAGACACAAGGTTTTGCTGCTAATAAGTTGCCGCCTTTAGAAATTGCATCGCGTTTTTAAGCCACTAAATGCACTTTAGACCAAATCTTAATCAGTGCCTATTGAGGATGTATTGAGTAAATGTTCAGCTGGCTTACCTGGCAGTCTGAAAACAAACGTTCAAAACAATATTGTGATGAAACGGGCAACCCATGTATAGCTCAGTAGTCTCAGAACCCAGAACGAAATTTTGCATGCATGCTGGCCATCTACTAGATTTTGTTCTGGGGGCAGACCAACCTGGTCTCAGAGCATTTTGTATCATTATAGTTTTTTTATTTCTATTAACCTTTATTTATCTAGGCTAGTCAGTATGTATTCTGTATGTAAATCTGAGACACTCCAGTTAGTATGATATGTTACCTTTCTTATGGTATGTCTTAATTTCTGGTTGTCCATCACCCATTTTGTAAGATATGTTACAATTTGTATTATGTTCCAAATCTGCAAAACGTACAATATGTTACAAATTTGGTTCACGTATTATATGTTAAGAATTTGTGAAACGTATGATATGCTACAAATTCTAGCTAGGTGGGTAGCGTTAGCTACCTGGTTGGCATTAGCTAGGCTAGGGGTTTGGGTTAGGGTTGGGAGTTAGGTTTAAAGGGGAAGGGTTAGCTTAAAGGGTTAAGGTTAGAGATAGCTAAAAGGGTTAAGTTTATGTTTAGGGGAAGGGTAGCTAACATGCTAAGTATTTGCAAAGCCAGTCAGTACTGAGTTTAAAGACTTTAAACTCAGGATTCTGTAAAAGCCTACCCCAATGATGATATGTGTTTACTTTCAGCTTCCTGTACCAACCGGACGTGCCTTAAATTGGGGTCGTAGTGGCTGTTTCGAAGGGTTAAAAAGGTCAGATCTTTCCAAAACTTTATATGTGTGATTAGGCAAACCTTGTGAACTGTAAATCAGTCATTTCTCCAATCAGATTTCGAAGAAAAACTCTCACACACACACACACACACACACACACACACACACACACACACACACACACACACACACACACACACACACACACACACACACACACACACACACACACACAGCAAGGACAGAGTGACAGTGTGGGGCTTACAGACACACAGAGCCTGCAATAGTTACCTTCAATCGAAACAATCAAAGAACCATCAGACCTAGAGGTCTGAAACCTTAGAAACCTGTTCTAGAGCTCAAGTCGATAGTGCACGGTGAGTTGTGGCTCTAGAAGGTTCTCAGACTGAGAAACAGCCTTGTACATTTGCAATAACTTTAATTCATTTTGACAATCACGAAAATGATAACATTTAGAAAAGTCCCAGTCACAAGACTAGGTGCATTGAAACCGCCTCGGCCCATAGAGACAGACCCTAACGTTTCTGTCTGATAGCTCATTCAAGGACCCTGTAGCAACGCCTGGAAATGTGGATTTTCAGCACCAATTAAGGTCGCTGCTTGAGCTCCGAATGACCTATTGAGCCGAAACTCGGGATTCGGGGTCGCCTCACATAGGCCTACACATAATGTCAGAACTGGATCAGCAGCTAGAACGTAACTATGTGTTTTATGTTTTTATTATGGTTTAAACAGAAGGCGTTGTGAATTTTGGGCCTGCTCTGAAATATGTGATAGTTGGCTTCTAAACGTGTTGGAAAAAGTGGGTTTGGTGTCAGAATGATATCTAATTGACTAATGGATGCTCTTGCTGGCTGACTTTTGTACATTTGCAATATGTTTAAACAGTGAAAAACCATCACCAAATGGACATGAATAAATCAACACAACGTGTGACGGAGAGGAACCACTATCACTGCCCAGCCATCCCGAGTTCATCGGGCCAGTCAATTTTGTAATTCTACAGTATTTTTGAGCATGTCAAATTCGTGATGGTAAATGCCCATTGAAACATATTGCAAATGGAGAGACGTGCGCCTGGTGATTGGAACTGGTTTCCAGGAGCACATTTTTAAATGGTTTTGAAAGCCTTTGGAGGGTGCAAGGGGTCCACGGCTGGGGAGCACCCCCCCACCCGTGCCCATCCAATAGGGGGCGAACCCTGGACATTTTGGACGTTCAATAAAATAAAATAAATGACAGAGTCCCTCTTCTCTCTCATCATACAAGACAAATGGACCTAGGTTGATTCAGGTTGATCACTTAACATAGTGATATATACCATTTGGGCAGTACAAATGCAATTTGGTTCACTGACTTTTGGGTTCAGAAGCCGACGTCCTATGATCATATATGGCAAATGGACATAACATGCGCCAAATGGACATAACATGCGCCTTATGGACAACTCAATCAAATATGACAAAGGTATGTTCATACAGTTCTTATACATGTATAATTGACAAACAAATCAAAAGAATTCCAAAAAACGGTCCAGAAAGCACTTTTTCAGGGGCTGATACATTTTTGAAAATGTTTTTTTATTTTTTATAAATTGACACTTGGGTCTTGACTTGATGTCCATTTGCAATATGAACATTTACGGTGGAGCGCGCTCACCCTCTTTGGGATATTATCTGAATGACACTTGCCATAAGCATTGCATGAATTGCCATCCTTCTGAGTGGTATTTATCATTGTGTATATGTTTCGCCCAATGGTAAATGTTCCCATTCATTGTTGTCCAATTCAAGGGGGTATTCCCTTACCTTAACTACCTCGTCCTGTGCCATAGTAGCCTTAGACCACGCTGCCACGCTACCCAGCCTCTTCCTGAAAACCAAACTTTCTCATTTGTTACCTAGGCTTGCTAAGCTCCCATTAATTTCAACCTCTTCTCTTTTCCTTTTTCCTTTCATTTTCTTTGTTTATATCATGTTGCTTTTTCTTCCTGTGTCAACACATTTGTTTTTGCTGCTATGTCTGAAGAGCACATTTGTAGAGCACTTTAACAAGCTCAGAGCAGTGGATCTCGGCCAGCTGGTGGGAGGGGCCACCGCTATAGCACAGGACAAGGTGGTTAAGGCAATTGAGTGTTAAAGATGGCAGCGGTGTTATTTCCGGGCGAAACCCCGAGGACAAACCATCCCCCAAAAAACTTTGCAGCCTTCCACTGTTTCCAATGGCTTTCATGTTTATTATGAGGCAAAGTCCTCCCAGATTGCAGTTCCTAGGGCTTCCACTAGATGTCAACAGTCTTCAGAAATAGTTTCAGGCTGGTTTTTGGAAAAATTAGCTGGAAGTTGTAGTGGCTCCCATTTTGGCAGTAGTGTTTCCATGCGCTTGGGTGAAAGAGCGTTCTTTGTTGTTCATCTCCGGTAATGAACATACTATTCTCAGTCTTAAATGTAATAGTTAATTTACGTATTAGGGTACCTGAGGTTTAAATATAAACTTTGTTTGACTTGTTTGGATAAGTTTATTGGTAACGTTTGGGATTCATCTTGTATGCATTTTGAAGGAGGGAAATCGGTGGAGTATTGAATGAAGCGCGCCAGTTAACTCAGTTTTTATGGATATAAAGAAGGACTTTATCGAATAAAAGGACCATTTGTGAAATAACTGGGACCTTTAGGAATGCCAACAGAAGAACATCTTCAAAGGTAAGGCATTTATTATATCCCTATTTCTGAATTTCGTGTCGCACCTGCCTGGTCGAATTTTTTTTTCTCATGTTTTTGTATGCAGGGCGCTGTCCTCAGATAATCGCATGGTGTGCTTTCACCGTAAAGCCTTTTTGAAATCTGACAGAGCGGCTGGATTAACAAGAAGTTAAGCTTCATTTTGATGTATAATACTTGTATTTTCATGAATGTTAAATATTTATATTTCTGTCATTTGAAATTCGCGCTCTGCAATTTCACCGGATGTTGGACAGGCGGGACGCTACAGTCCCACCTGCCCATAATAAGTAACAAGCTCAGATAGGCAGATCTCAGCCAACTGGTATGCGGGGCCACCTCTATAGCAGAGGACGAGGTAGTTAAGGCAATGTAGTGCTAATTCAATGTGTTCTGCACTCGTGGGTTTGATGTCACACAACATTTTTTTCCTTTTTCATTTTGTATTCTTCATTTATATCATGTTGCTTTTTCTTCCTGTGTCAACACACCATTTGTTTTTGCTGCTTTGTCTGAAGAGCACATTTGTAGTGCCCTTTAACAAGCTCAGAAAGGTGGATCTCGACCAACTGGTAGGAGGGCCGACACTATAGCACAGGACGAGGTAGTTAAGGCACTGTAGTGCTAATTCAATGTGTTCTGCACTCGTCGGTTCAACTACACACAACATTTCTTATTTCCCTTGTACGAATATCGAAACGCTGCAGAAGTATGGATTGACTAAAGAGATACCCACACTGAAGCCTTGCACGAACAATGACAACATCAAAGATGGCAGCATTGTGATACAAAGCCATTCCTCCAGAGAGACTTGAGCCTAAATCCAGTGCCTTGGACTCAATGAGCGCTGTTTCCACCCAGGATGAAACCAGGGAACTTTCGCGTGTTAAGCGTACCTGAAAACCACTGTACTACAGAAACTGCTGCTAAAATTGTCAGCAAGGAGTAAACAGAATTAGACAGATATTCATTGTATGAATTAAAATTTCTAAAATAAGGCATTTATGGAAAAAAATCTCTATTATAGCTACGGTAATTATTGCATGTGACAAAGAGCACTGTTTCCACTTGGTTTCGAACCGGGGACCTTTCACGTGTTAAGCAAACATGATAACCACTACACTACTGCAAGAACTATCAGCAAGGATTAAACTGAATTTTATAGATTTTCATTGCATGAATTCATGTTTCTAAAATAAAACATTTATGAAAATTATTTCTCTCTTACAAGAACGGTAATTATTGCATGTGACAAAGATATACAGATATTCATTTTACAGATATTCATTGCATGAATAAAAATTTCTGAAATAAGTCATTTGTGGAAAAAAATCTCTCTTACAACTACAGTAATTATTGCGTATAATTATTTAGCGTATTAAGGGAACGTGGTAACCACTACACTACAGAAACTGCTCAAGAACTATCAGCAAGGAGTTAACCGAATTTTACAGATATTCATTGCATAAATTCAAATTTCCAAAGGAAGGCATTCATGACAGGAAGATTTCTCTGTTCCAAATATGGTAATTATGGCATGAGTCAATGAGTGCTGTTTCCACCAAGGATGAAACCGGGGACCGTTCGCGTGTTAAGCGTACGTGATGTCCACTGCACGACAGAAACTGCTGATAGAACTATCAGCAAGGAGTAAGCCGAATTTTACAGATTTTCATTGCATAAATTCGAATTTACAAAGTTAGGAATTTTTATACCCAAAATACCTCCTTTTGTTGGTCAAGTTGTGTTGAGAAATCCACCGAATCCACTATGAGAGCCCTCAGCTGGCCACTGACGCAATGTAGTCGTTTACGCTCATCCTTCAAAATAAAGGCCTGAAACTACGTCTAAAGGCTGTACACACCTTAGGGAAGCCACAGAAAAAGGAATCTTTAGACAATATTTTTACAGTTTTGGAAACTTTAGAGTATTTTCTATCCTAAGCTGTCAATTATATGCATATTCTAGCATCTGGTTCTGAGAAATAGGCCGTTTACTTTGGGAATGTTATTTTTCCAAAAATGAAAATAGTGCCCCCTAGCTTCAAAAGGTTTTAACCAACATTTTTGGTTGATTTCACATTTTGGTTGAGTTCCCAAATTTAAATCAAAACTAGACATTGAACTGATGTCTGTGCCCAATGGGATTGGATTTCTGTAATCATATCCCACTGGCAAACGTTGTTTATAATCAATCCTCAAGGTCTTCTTCAAATATCTATTCAATAATATATCCACCGGGACAATTGGTTTTTCAGTACGAGCGAGAGGAAAAATGGCTACCTCTGTATTTTACGCAAGAATCACTCTGAGAGCCATCAGGTGACCACTTGCGCAATGTAGCCGCTTATGCTTATTCTTCAACATGTCAAAATGCTGTAGACACCTTGGGGAATACCTAGAAAAAGCAATCTGGTTGATAGCCCATTCACTGCTCAATTGAACACAGAGCATTCAAAACATGAGTCACTTCCGGAATGGATTTTTCTCAGGCTTTCGCCTGCAATATCAGTTCTGTTTTACTCACAGACAATATTTGTACCGTTTTGGAAACTTTAGAGTGTTTGCTATCCTAAGGTGTCAATTATATGCATATTCTAGCATCTTGTCCTGACAAAATATCCCGTTTACTTTGGGAAGGTTATTTTTCAAAAAATGAAAATACTGCCCCCTAGTCACAACAGGCTAAAATTAAATTATGGTCACACAAGCAAATGTCAAGTGCTACCAATGTATATTATTGACAACGAGGTCCGCAACACCATCTTACCAAATTAATACAATATAACAATTCAACTGTTAGTATAATTTCATCTCCCCCATACTTTCTCGAAGCAGTGTCAGATTCAGTGAGACCGAAGCCGGGTCCATCATCCTCACACCTTCAGTCTTCAGTACACTGCGACCCAGGGAATGTAGTCTGGCGCCAGTGCTCACTTCGTATCCGGTACAGTCCACAGGACAGGCTGCGTAGTAAGGCTGATCTACCAGGGCTGTTCCGGGTCCATCCACGTCCAGATGCACAGGTCAACATGATCCGTAGACCTGCCTTGTATTGTGATCCACTGGCTATTAGAGACTGAGTAGATGTTGTCTTCCAGTTAAACACCACAGAAAACACAGAGACGTCAGACTTGCCTTTACCGTAGTAGCAAACTAGAGTGATAGGCAGACATCTCCCATCAAGTTTCTACACTTGGTACTGTTTCATCAATGTCACCTGGTAAGTAACGTTCCATGTGTCATATTCCCTACAAATGTCCCCGTAGCAATAACCTTTGTCTACCCCAATGAGGTCAGGTATAGAGTGGTCACTCGAACCACCTAGGATAGCCCAGGCCACTCTAGATCTACCTTTTAACAGAGGGTTGTCAAACTCAGGTCCCCCATCCATAGCCCGATATTCTCCGTCAAGATCAAGTCCCCCATCCATACCCGGGTAATCTTTGTTAAATACAGGGTCATCACTGTTGCCACCGTGCTGTCCATACAGATGCACATTTAGATACAAGTGCATTGCTGCAACAAAGATGAACAGGTTAGCCTTAACATTCATGCTGAATATAGCTGATACTTCTTTCCCAGTGTTAAGACATGTAAACTGTTTTAACAACCCAACCTGATATTTAGGTACTTCCCTGTAGTAGGAAGTTGGATACAATAGCGACTGTTGGATACGGGTGGACAATAGTGGGAGGTCCTGCCTCAAAACTCACATTCTGGACATTTCACGGGCAGGCCACTGTTTGATTTCCAGCAGTCTGCCCCCCGTGTGCCCTTGGGCCCCGTGTGGGTTTGGGTATCGGTTTTAAAAACGCCCCCCCCCCCCCCCCCCTCTACACTACCTTCCCTGTGTTGTGGGCATTGTGACTTTGGATATGGCTGTTATGTATTGATATCCCTCCTGTCGTCCTCGTATTGTGTCTAGTCCCCGCGTCTCCCGGGTCACCCTGTCCTATCCTGTCAAAAGGCCCAATGTGCGCAAGTGTGACAGTATGCGTGTGAACGGCCTTTGCAGATGTATTTCTTACACCTGCAGCACACCGTGTGTGTCTTGGAGTCCTTCTTGGGTGGGTAGAGCTAACACCTCTTCCTCTTACTTGCCCCGGTGGCCGGGGCAGCGAGCGGGGCAGCGGCGGTGCCAGTGGCGGGCTCCTCGCGCTGTTGATCACAAGCCGCCGTAGCACTCTGTAGGACTTTGACAAGTGCTGACGTCGCTTCGGTGCGGGGGAGATGCTGCCTTCTTTGGATCAGCGGCTTCACAAGTGCCTTTCCCAGCTGCTCGAGGAACACCCTGCGCTTGTTCCGCTTTCGAGGCATCCTTGATCTCTCGCCATATGACAAAGGCTTTGTAGGAGGACACGTCGAAGATGTTGTGGAAGACGACCAGGGGCCAGAGGGCATTCATCCGTCTGCAGCTGTAGGTGCCGACCACCTTGTCTAGGTTGTCCACACTGCCCTTGTTGCAGTTGTAGTCTAGGATGACGGCCGGCTTCCTGTCGCGGCGATCACTAATGTTGCCCTCTGTGTGCAGCGTGCTCAAAAGTAGAACGTTCTTGTTTTTCTTTGCCAGGTAGGACACTAGAGTGGCGATGGGCGTGAAGGCAAACCTGGAGGACAGGGCCTGTCTGCCGTTGGACTCGAGCAGCGCGGGCGGGAGCTCGGCCTTGTTCTTTCTCACCGTGCCCACCATGGTGAGGTTCCTCTCGAGGAGCCGCCATTCCAGTTTGTAGGAGGTAAAGAAGTTGTCACAGGTGACGTTGCGACCGCTCAGTCCCGTTGTCAGATCGAGGACGACGCGGATCCCCTGGTTCTTCTCGGGGCCTCTGCTGGCTACCTTGCCGGTGTACACTTGCATCTTCCAAGCGTAGCTGGACTTGGCGTCGCAGGCCATGCACGACTTGATGCCTTATTTCGCCAGCTTGCTGGGGATGTACTGACGAAAGGACAGCAGCCTTTTGGAAAGGGGAGAAGAGATTAGCCTCGTTACTGTCTCATTGGGGCCAACGGCCTTTTGTGTTACACACTCTGTTACTGCTGCTATTGCTGTCACGCACACGCGCGCACACGCAGAGTACCTCTGAACGGGACCAGTTGCTCGTCCACCGTCACGTCAGGCCCCGGGTTGTAGAGGGCCAGCAGCCTCGCCTCCCACAGGTCCCAGACCGAGTTTGTCCGTGGCGAGTCTGGCGGGTCCCGACTGGCGGTCGTCGAATCGCAGCAGCCTCGAGTACCTGTGAAAGTCCTAGAGCGGCATGGTGGCTCGGAACACGGTCCTGCCGCTCTCAGCTTCCCACAGGCTTGCCATGGCCTCGCCTCAGGACCTGTAGACGCCCACTAGGATCAGCAGCCCTACGTAGGTGCGCAGGTCCGTGGCGTCCACGGGTCGCCAGCCATCGTCGTATTTTCTGGCCCCGTGCAGGTTCGTCTTTTCCACAATTATCCTTTCTATCGCCGGTGTGACAAACAGGTGGAAGGCGGACGCGATGTCACGGGCCTGGGTCGCGGCATAGGCCGTTGGGCCCGGAGTCTCGTCCAGTGTGGCAGATCCCGAGGGCCCTGCAGTGGCGGCCATAAGCCACGGGGGACCATTCGATTTTGCCGTTTTTCGACAGCAACGGCATCTCCCTTTGGTCCGGAGTCAGATCTCCTCGTGTTGGTCCTCGTGCTCGTCCTTGGGGGCTTCCTCGGGCTCTTCCTCAGAAGAGGGAGAAGAAGCATCGTCGACCTTGCGGCGCTCGGGGTTGTATTCCTCCCTGTCTTCGTCTTCCGAAACCTCTTCTTCCTCCTCCTGGGAATCTGAGTAGTCTTCTTGGTCCACGCTGGACAAGATCTGTTCTAGAACCTGCGATGCCGTAAAATGCACGGCCATGGCCGCTCGGGTCCACTGATCGGGTCCACTGAGCGGCGGGGAAGAGCGGGGGGCCAGTCACTGTGTGTGTGTGTGTGTGTGGGTGTGGGTGTGTGTGCCACTGACAATATTAGTACCCTCCCTACGGCCGCCCGGCCGGCTTAAGCGGGAGACCAAGACCTGAAAATGCACGAGGCTCGCTTGCGCGCGTGTGTAGCCGTGTGCAGTTGAGCCACCCCACCCGAGCTGCTCTCTAGCACACAGCTGAGCATGTGTGGACCTGTGGAGTGGCTGGCTGGTTCACTCTGACCCACCGAGCGCAGAGCACAGAGCGGGAGCGCTGGAAACACAGGTAGTGGCTGGCTGGATCGCTCTGACCCAGGAGCAGACAGCACAGAGCGGGGAGCCACGCACAACCTCGCCACACTCGCAGACTCTCTACACTCAACGGCATACGCCTCGCCAGCGGCTGGCAGTGTTGCTCTGACCCACGAGCGCAGAGCACAGAGCACAACAATAACACTTGGCTGCTCTCTAGCACACAGCGGGGCATGTCTGGACCTGTGTAGTGGCTGGCAGGATCGCTCTGACCCACGAGCACAGAGCACAGAGCGGGGAACCACTCACAACCTCGCCACACTCGCAGACTCTCTACACTCAACGGCATACGCCTCGCCAGTGGCTGGCAGGGTCGCTCTGACCCACGAGCACAGAGCACAACTATAACACTTGGCTGCTCTCTAGCACACAGCGGGGCATGTCTGGACCTGTGTAGTGGCTGGCTGGGTCTCTCTGACCCACGAGAGCAGAACACAGAGCAGGGAGCCAGGCACAACCTCGCCACACTCGCAGACTCTCTACACTCAATGGCATACGCCTCACCACTGGCTAGCAGGGTCGCTCTGAACCACGAGCACAGAGCACCGAGTGGGAGCCCTGGAAACACGGGTAGTGGCTGGCTGGGTCGCTCTGACCCGTGGGCACAGAGCACAAAGCGGGGAGCCAGGCACAACCTCGCCACACTCACAGACTCTCTACACTCAACGGCATACGCCTCACCAGTGGCTGGCTGGGTAGCTCAGTCGGTTAGAGCGTGATGCAAATAACTCCAAGGTCGTCGCTTTGTTCCCGTACTGGCCATGAGGTACATTTTGTGTCAAAATTGTGAGTCACATGCGTGTGTATCATCAAGGGTGCCACAGAATTAGTTGTAGTGACTTGCAGAAATAGCTCAGTTGGGACAGCGTTAGACTGAAGATCTAAAGGTCCCTGGTTCGATCTGGGGTTTCGGCATTTGTATTTGTTCTATCTTTATGCTCTACTTTGGCTTCAAGGAAACTGCCCACAGCTTTGTTTGTGGGCCTCAATGGTGTGTGCTACGCTGCTCCTCTGAAAGTAAGTAATGTCTTGCTTTTTCATCTGACATTTTGACATCAGTGTTACAGGAAAGTTGCTTGTCATTGTTACATGACAGTAGGTTGTCGTAGGACAAGGCTGCATGAAATGTGATTTTGGAGCATGCGGGCATCGATCCCACTACCTCACGCATGCAAAGTATTTGAGCTAATTCCCCAGCCGTTTGGAAATTCCGCAAGAAGCAACCAAGAGGGCCCAGTCTTGTCAGGCTATGTTGTTGGTTGACTTGTTAGTTTACGCTCCAGCACTTGCAGAGGCTCGGTGCATCTCAACAATTGTGCTCTGTAGCCAGCGGCCGGTTAGCTCAGTTGGTTAGAGTGTGTGATACGCTGCTCTCTGAAAGTAAGTAATGTCTTCTTTTTCATCTGACATTGTGACATCAGTGTTACATGAGAGTTGCATGTCATTGTTACATGACAGTTTCTTGTCATTGTTTACGTGACAGTAGGTTGTCGTAAGGCAAGGCTGCATGAAGTCTGAACTGGAGTTTTCTTGGATCCATCAAACAATGTGCTTTTGGAGAATGCAGGCATCGATCCCACTACCTCACGCATGCAAAGCATTTGAGCTAATTCCCCAGCCGTTTGGAATTTCCGCATGAAGCAACCAAGAGGGTCCAGTCTTGTCAGGCTATGCTGTTGGTGGACTTGTTTGTTTACGTGCCAGCACATGCAGAGGATAGATGCATCTCAACAATTGCACCCAATACCTAGTGGCCGGTTAGCTCAGTTTGTTAGAGTGTGGTGCTAATAACGCCAAGGTCATGGTTTCAATCCCCGTGCTGGATATGATGTACATTTTGACTGTCAAAATTGTGAGTCACATGCATGTGAATTGTCAAGGGTGCCACAGAATTAAATTGAGTGAATTCCCGAAATAGCTCAGTTGGGAGAGTGTTAGACTGAAGATCTAAAGTTCCCGGTTTTCGGCAATTGTATTTGTTCTTTCTTTATGCTCCTCCTTCAAGGAAACTATCCACAGCTTTGTTTGTGGGCCTCAATGGTGTGTGCTACGCTGCTCCTCTGAAAGTAAGTAATGTCTTGCTTTTTCATCTGACATTTTGACATCAGTGTTACAGGAAAGTTGCTTGTCATTGTTACATGACAGTAGGTTGTCGTAAGACAAGGCTGCATGAAGTGTGAACTGGAGCTTTCTTGGATCCACAAAAAAATGTGTTTTTGGGGAATGCGGGCATCGATCCCAATACCTATAGCATGCTAAGCAAACACAATACCAATTGATCAAATTCCCCAGCTGTTTGGAATTGCCACAAGGAGCAACCAAGAGTGTCCAGTCTTGTCAGGCTATGCTCTTGGTGGACTTGTTAGTTTGCGCTCCAGCACTTGCAGAGGCTCGGTGCATCTCAAAAATTGTGCTCTGTAGCCAGCGGCCGGTTAGCTCAGTTGGTTAGAGTGTGTGTTACGCTGCTCTCTGAAAGTAAGTAATGTCTTCTTTTTCATCTGACATTGTGACATCAGTATTACATGAGAGTTACTTGTCAATGTTACATGACAGTTTCTTGTCATTGTTTACATGACAGTAGGTTGTCGTAAGACAAGGCTGCATGAAGTGTGAACTGGAGTTTTCTTGGATCCATAAAACAATGTGATTTTGGAGCATGCGGGCATCGATCCCCCTACCTCAAGCATGCAAAGTATTTGAGCTGATTCCCCAGCCGTTTGGAAATTCCGCAAGAAGCAACCAAGAGGGTCCAGTCTTGTCAGGCTATGCTGTTGGTTGACTTGTTAGTTTACGCTCCAGCACTTGCTTAGGCTCGGTGCATCTCAACAATTGCGTCCAATAGCTAGTGTCCGGTTAGCTCAGTTGGTAGAGTGTGTTGCTAATAACGCCAAGGTCATGGGTTAGATCCCCGTACTGGCTATGATGTAAATTTTGACTGTCAAAATTGTGAGTCACATGCATGTGAATTGTCAAGGGTGCCACAGAATTAAATTGAGCGAATTGCCGAAATAGCTCAGTTGGGAGAGCGTTAGACTGAAGATCTAAAGGTCCCTGGTTCGATCCCATGATTTGTATTTGTTCTTTCTTTATGCTATGGCTTCAAGGAAACTATCCACAGCTTTGTTTGTGGGCCTCAATGGTGTGTGCTACGCTGCTCCTCTGAAAGTAAGTAATGTCTTGCTTTTTCATCTGAGCCCAGTCTTGTCAGGCTATGCTGTTGGTTGACTTGTTAGTTTACGCTCCAGCACATGCAGAGGCTCGGTGCATCTCAACAATTGTGCTCTGTAGCCAGCGGCCGGTTAGCTCAGTTGGTTAGAGTGTGTGATACGCTGCTCTCTGAAAGTAAGTAATGTCTTGCTTTTTCATCTGACATTTTGACATCAGTGTTACAGGAGAGTTGCTTGTCATTGTTACATGACAGTTGCTTGTCATTGTTACATGACAGTTGCTTGTCATTGTTACGTGACAGTAGGTTGTCGTAAGACAAGGCTGCATGAAGTGTGAACTGGAGTTTTCTTGGATCCATAAAACAATGTGATTTTGGAGCATGCTGGGATCGATCCCACTACCTCACGCATGCAAAATATTTGAGCATATTCCCCAGCCGTTTGGAAATTCCGCAAGAAGCAACCAAGAGGGTCCAGTCTTGTCAGGCTATGCTGTTGGTGGACTTGTTTGTTTACGCACCAGCACTTGCAGAGGCTCGATGCATCTCAACAATTGCACCCAATACCTAGTGGCCGGTTAGCTCAGTTTGTTAGAGTGTGGTGCTAATAACGCCAAGGTCAAAGGTTTCGATCCCCGTACTGTCTATGATGTACATATTGACTGTCAAAATTGTGAGTCACATGCATGTGAATTGTCAAGGGTGCCACAGAATTAATTTTAGTGAATTGCCGAAATAGGTCAGTTGGGAGAGCGTTAGACTGAAGATCTAAAGTTCCTGGTTTTTGGCAATTGTATTTGTTCTTTCTTTATGCTCTTCCTTCAAGGAAACTATCCACAGCTTTGTTTGTGGGCCTCAATGGTGTGTGCTACGGTGCTCCTCTGAAAGTAAGTAATGTCTTGCTTTTTCATCTGACATTTTGACATCAGTGTTACAGGAAAGTTTCTTGTCATTGTTTACATGACAGTAGGTTGTCGTAAGACAAGGCTGCATGAAGTGTGAACTGGAGTTTTCTTGGATCCATAAAACAATGTGATTTTGGAGCATGCGGGCATCGATCCCACTACCTCACGCATGCAAAGTATTTGAGCTAATTCCCCAGCCGTTTGGAAATTCCGCAAGAAGCAACCAAGAGGGTCCAGTCTTGTCAGGCTATGCTGTTGGTTGACTTGTTAGTTTACGCGCCAGCACTTGCAGAGGCTCGGTGCATCTCAACAATTGCACCCAATAGCTAGTGGCCGGATAGTTCAGTTGGTTAGAGTGTGGTGCTAATAACGCCAAGGTGATGTGTTCGATCCCCTTACTGGCTATGATGTACATTTAGACTGTCAAAATTGTGAGTCACATGCATGTGAATGGTCAAGGGTGCCACAGAATTAAATTTAGTCAATTGCTGAAATAGCTCAGTTGGGAGAGTGTTAGACTAAAAGTCCCTGGTTCGATCCTGGGTTTCGGCATTTGTATTTGCTCTTTCTTTATGCTCTGGCTTCAAGGAAACTATCCACAGCTTTGTTTGTGGGCCTCAATGGTGTGTGCTATGCTGCTCCTCTGAAAGTAAGTAATGTCTTGCTTTTTCAGCTGACATTTTGACATCAGTGTTACAGGAAAGTTGCTTGTCATTGTCACATGACAGTAGGTTGTCGTAAGACAAGTTTGCATGAAGTGTGAACTGGAGCTTTCTTGGATCCACAAAAAAATGTGGAATGCGGGCATCGATCCCAATACCTATAGCATGCTTAGTACTTGGATGGGAGACCGCCTGGGAATACAAGGTGCTGTAAGCTTTTTGTCAACTCTTTGTCCGTTTTTTCCCACAAGGCTGAAATATGTGCCCTCGCTTTGAAATAAGTAAGCAAGGTTAGTTTGTATTTCATCCAACAATCTGTGCTACAAATTATGGCTACAGTATATGCAATTTCTTCCACTTTTTGAGTGACACAAAGATGCTTATCTAAATGGTGAAAATGCAACAGCTGTTAATCAGACTCACTTTCACTTTACATAGTGCACCAAGAGATAGCTTCTCGCTTACGACCACACCGGCCTGAGTACGCATTTCCTGATTGGAGAAGTGACGACAGGTGCGAGTGTCTGAGCTGTGAGTGAGTGTTTGCTGGAGAGTGTTTGCTCGAGAGCTATTTTTGTTAAATTAATTGCTTTTTGCAATATAATTTATTATTTAGTTTAAAGTTTAGTTAGTCTTCCCCCTTGCAGTTTTTCTGCTTGGGGGAGAGGTTTTTTGGATATTTTTTTTTTACTATGACGGACAACATGGAAAAGACAAACGGAATGGACAAAGACAACGAAAAGTCGCAACGGAAGAAAAATGAAGATAACGAAGGAATGAAATATGGAAAAGAATACACGGTGGCAATTAAGTTGGAAGGAGAAGACAAAGTGACGACAATGGAACTACTAAAAGCAATTAAGGAGGTGTGTGGAGAGGTGGTGGGATGCCGAATGAAAGGAGAAAAGAAGTATGAAATTACGATGAGAAATGAAAGAGGAAAAGAACGGTTAATGGATGGATTGCGAATAAAGGACACAAGGATTCTGGCGAGAGATATTAATGTGAAGGAATTGGTGGTGTCTTTTATGAATCTCCCAGTATACGTAGAAGATGGTGTGATACTGAGCAAGCTGAGTAGCTGGGGAGTGACGGCCGTCTCGGAGATAAGGAGGAGAGTTTGGCCAGGAACGGAGGTGGTTGACGGGACACGTTTCTGCAAGGTCAAGTTCACAGAAAAAGTGACATCATTACCTTATTCTACAAGAATTGAGACGTTGGAGGGAGCAGAATATTTCAGGGTCATTCATGACAAACAGGTCAGAGTGTGTCGTATGTGTATTCAACCCGGGCACATAGTTAAAGACTGCCCGGAATTTCAGTGTTTTAAGTGTGTCAATCAAGGACACTATGCGAGAGAATGTGATGGAGAGAAGGAAAGGAATTTTTGTGGTGGATGCAGAAAGAGATTGGCGGAGTGCAACTGTGGAGAGGTTGGGGCTGAAGAGGGGAGTCAAACAATATTCGAGGAAACAGTGGTATTGTCGCAAGAAGGAGAAGAAGATGGAGGAGAGGACGTGGTTGAAGGTGGAGAGACGGAGGAAGGAAGAAGGAAGAAGGACCAGAAGATAAATGAAATTGGGAGCAGTATGGACTCAGAAATAAGAAGAGGGAGTTTTCAGGAGGAGGGGGGGAGTGGACTGGGGGGAAGCACGGGGGGAAAGGTTTTTGGGGAAAGCACAGCAATAACAAGTAGCTTGGGGGGTGAAGAAATGGAGGGGGTTATGGAGTTGATGACAATACCAGAGACGGCGATGAGCACGGGGAGCACAACGACTATACCAGAAGTGGAGATGAATACGGGGAGCACAACGGAGGTGCATGCCAAGAGTGGGAGTTGGCTGGATAACATGGACTTGGAGGAGATATCGGACACGGATGATGGGCAAAAGATGGAAAGAACGAGGGAAGGATACAGGAAGAGGAAAGCGGTGGGAAGAGGGGGAGAGAAAGGGTGGAAGAAGAAAGAAACTGGATAACAGGTAGAGGATAATGAAATTATATTTTATTATTTTATTATTTATTAGAATGGTCAATATTATGTCAATAAATGCAAATGGTTTGAGAACAATGGGAAAATTTAATAGAATAGTCCAAATGAAGAATTCAGATATTTTATGTATTCAAGAAACACACTGGGATAATGTTTGTGTTTTAGAAGTAAAAAAAATATGGAGGGATTTTATTTATGTAAACAATGGTAGAGGGAATTCAAGTGGGGTTGCAATTTTATTAAGGAAGGATGTAGTAGAAAATGTGAAGAAGATATATAATGATAATAATGGGAGGATTTTAATTTGGGATTTTGAATATATGAATAGGGTTTTTAGGATTATAAATATTTATGCGCCAAATAATGAGATAGAGCGAAGGAATTTATTTTTAGAATTAGGGAAATGGTGCAAGGGTAATTGTATTTTAGTTGGGGATTTTAATGTTAAAATGAATAGATTAGATATGTCAAGGGGAGCTATTTTTAGAAGTGATGTATCGAGGGGGGTTTTAAGGAAGATTATGTGTGAAAACAGTCTGATTGATATATGGAGAGACGAGAACCCGAATAAGAGAGGTTTTTCTAGAAGGCAGGTGGTTTTAGGGGAGTTGAAACAGACACGGATAGATCTGGTTTTAGTAAATGAAGGGTTAAGGAATTTTATGAAGGATATTAATTATATTTTTACAACTTTTAGTGATCATGCTGGGTTAACATTTTCGGTGGGGTTAGATAAGGAAAGGAAAGGGGGAGGAATATGGTGCATGAATGCAGGGTATCTAGGTGATGAAGAATATGGAATACAGCTTAAATCTTTGATAGAACATGAAATGGAGGATAAGCAAAAAGGGAATGACAAGTGCCAGCGGTGGGAAAATGTAAAGAAAAAAATGAAAGGTTTTAGTATTAGATATGCAAGGAAGAAGAGGAGTAGGATGATAAGAGAAGAACATTTTTTAAGAGAAAAATTGAATGAAGAAATGAGGAAATGTGATATTGATCCTATTTATAATATTGAAAGGTTTTTAGATTTAAAGGCACAATTGAGCAAATGTGAAATAGATAAGTGTAAGGGGGCATCTATTAGAAGTAGGGCAAAGTATGTGTTGGAAGGGGAGAAATGTACGTCTTTTTTTCTTGGTTTAGAGAAAACTAAACAGACGAAATCATATATTAGTGAGATAGAAAATGTAAAGGGTGAAGTGGTAAATGATTATGTTGAGATATTAGAAACCGTACAGAATTTTTATAAGGATTTATTTAAGAAAGGGGAGGTGGATGAGGGGTGTGTAAAGGAGATTTTAGGTAGTGTGGATGTGCAAATTGGTGTTGAGGATAAGCAAAGATGTGATAGGAAGATAACAGTGGATGAAGTGAAAGATGCAATTAAGGGTTTACAAATAAATAAAAGTCCTGGAGTAGATGGACTAATTGCAGAGTTTTATAAAATGTATGAAAGTTTTTTAGCACCGATTTTAATGGAAGTGTATCAATATATGGAAGATAATAATACTGTTTCAGACTCCATGGTGACAGGGCTGATATCGATTTTTATATAAAAATAAGGGGAGCAAATTAAAATTGGAGAATTATAGGCCAATTAGTTTATTAAACTCAGATTATAAGATTTTAGCTAAGATATTGGCAAATAGGATGAAGATGGTTTTAAGTGATATTATAGCACCTACACAAAATTATAGTGTGCCTGGAAGAGACATAGCTGATACTATTATTACACTTAGAGATGTGATAAATAAAATGAATAGCGATAAGAGAGGGGGAATTGTTTTAAGTATAGATTTTAATAAAGCTTTTGACAGGGTGGAACATGATTTTATGTTTAGGGTACTGGAAAAATATGGGTTTGGAAACAGAATAATAGGATGGATAAAATTATTATATAGAAAGGCAAAAAGTAGAGTAAAATGTAATGGGGTTTTAACAGATTTTTTTATTCTTGAGAGATCGGTGAGACAGGGGTGCCCTTTATCAGCATTATTGTATGTTTTATCGGTAGAACCCTTAGCGGCATACCTTAAAAAAGATAATTTTATAAATTGTGTAGAGACTCCGCAAGGAGGTTTTAGTTTAATTCATCAATATGCAGACGATACCACAATAACAGTTAGAGATGAGGGAAGTGTTAAAAGGGTGATGGAGTGTTTTAAAGTATATGAGCAAGCCTCAGGAGCAAAAGTGAATATGGAGAAGTCAGTAATAATTTATGTTGGGAAGATTAATGAGGGGATTTTTCCTTTTAAAACGGTAAATGATTATTTTAAGGTGTTAGGTGTGTTTTTAGGGGTGAAGGAACAAGAAGCTAGGGATCTGACATGGAGTGGTGTAATAAATAAAGTTAGAAAGGTGGTAAATATGTGGAGGAGGAGGTCTTTGAAATTAAAAGGGAAAGTAATTGTTGTAAATTCCTTGCTGATGTCAATTTTTATTCATGTCATGAATGTTTTAGACGCACCAGAATGGGTTTTATCGGAAATAAATACGATTTTAGTAGATTTTTTATGGGATGGGAAAGGTGCGAAAATTTCTTTTAAAACTTTGATTGCAGGTTATGAGGAGGGGGGTTTGAAGTTGGTGGATTTAAATGTGAGGAAAAAAGCAATTAGAGTCAAAATGGTACGTAAATATTTATATGGTGAATTAGATTATGGATGGAAAAGATTTTTTAAGGAGTATTTGCAGGAGGTTGGGAGGATGGGGGACAATGGTTTATTGATGTGTATGAAAAAGGAAATGTTAGGTAATATACCTTTGTTTTATAGAGAAGTGTTTGAGGCTTGGGGGGAGTTTTTACCAAATATTTATTATGAGTGTACCATTCTAGACAATATTTTAAATCAGCCGATTTTTTTAAATCCCAAGATACAGTATAATAATAAGATGTTGTTTTGTAAATATTTTATGAGGGCTGGGATGAGACAGATTGGGGACATTTTATATGAGGTCATTCCGGGGTTCCTTCCATGTGAGGCAATATTTGATAATGTGGATGAAGAAAATGATAAAATAAGTAGAACTACTGTGGAGAACATGTATAAGAGAATATTAGGATGTCTTCCTGGGGAGTGGGGTGTGTTAATAAATAAAGAGGTGGCTACAAGAGCTAAGGGTTTACCGGTTTTATATTATGAAAGTAATGGGAAGAAGTATGATTTGTCAGGTTTGAAAGTTAAAAAGGTTTATGAAAAATGTATTTTAAGAGAGATAAAAACTCCTGCTTCGGAAAAAGTGTGGTCTAGGGTGTTTGCAAATATAGATGTGAAATCAATATGGAAGAATGTAAATGTAAAATATAATTCTATAGAATGTGAAGACAATGATTTTAAATTGAAACATAATAGGATATTTACGAACGTGGTTTTACATCAAATAAATAGAGATGTTAAAAGAGAATGTAATATTTGTGGTACGGGGGTGGAACATTTTATGCACTTTTTTGTTGAATGTAGTAGATTAGAAGAGTTTCATAAGTTTTTAAAGGGGATTTTAGTACAACATTGGGGAGAAGAGATTGTTGCTGGGGTTGAGTGGAGGAGGTTGTTTCTTTTTGGTTTAACTGGGAAAAGCAAAGTTTTTAATTTTAATTTGATGAATTTTGTTCTTAGTCATGTCATCTTAGTCACGCTGTAAGACTAAGAAGGAATTTGGGACATTATGAAGGGAAAATTGTGAGTGTGGAGGTTTTATTTAGAAGTATTTTAGAGAAAGATATAGAAGTAATATATAAATATGGTGGATGTAATTTTGAAAAATAGTTTGTGTGGGGGAGTACTTTTATTGAAATTGAGTCGAATGGAAAACTTGGTTTTAATTATTAATTGGTTTTGGTGGATGATTGGGGTTTTAATAGGTTTTCTTTTCTTTTCTTTTTTGATTTTGAAAAAGGATGAATTGTTCATCCTATTGTATAATTGATTGAATGTGGTGAATATTATGTTGTTTTTTTTGCATAATAAAATATATATTTTTTAAAGTACGCCTGATCTCGTCTGATCTCGGAAGCTAAGCAGGGTCGGGCCTGGTTAGTACTTGGATGGGAGACCGCCTGGGAATACCAGGTGCTGTAAGCTTTTTGTCAACTCTTTGTCCGTTTTTTCCCCACAAGGCTGAAATATGTGCCCTCGCTTTGAAATAAGTAAGCAAGGTTAGTTTGTATTTCATCCAACAATCTGTGCTACAAATTATGGCTACAGTATATGCAATTTCTTCCACTTTTTGAGTGACACAAAGATGCTTATCTAAATGGTGAAAATGCAACAGCTGTTAATCAGACTCACTTTGACTTTATATAGTGCACCAAGAGATAATTTCTCGCTTACGACCACACCGGCCTGAGAACGCCTGATCTCGTCTGATCTCGGAATCTACAAACACCCTAGAATAAGTCAAACACACATATCACCCATGTCACACCCTGACCTAACCAAAATAATAAAGAAAACAAAGAATACTAAGGTCAGGACATTATGCTTTACAGCGAAAGCAATCCAAGCGTTTGTGTAAGTTTATCGATCACTCGACAAGACATTAAGTACACTTAGCATCAAGTAGCTCGGTTATTTTTATATCCAAAATACCTCCGTTTGTTTGGCGCGTTATGTTCAGAAATTCACAGGAAAGAGCGGTCACGACAACGTGGACAAATTACAAGGAAGATTATGTGTGAAATGTCCACAGAAACATGTCAAACGTTGTTTATAATCAATCCTCAGGTTTTAAAAAATATATATAATCGATAATATATCAACCACAAATGTCTTTCACAGTAGGAGAGGGAAAAGCAATAGCTCTCCAAACTCTGTTGCGCAAGCAAAACTCATGTGACCACTTGCCGCAATGTTATCTTTCTGGCTCATTTTTCAAAATAAAAGCCTGAAACTATGTCTGAAGACTATTGACACCCTGAGGAAGCGATAGGAAAAGGAATCTGCTTGATATCCCTTTAAATGGAGCAAAGGGAGGCTATGGAACATTGAGTTTTCAAAATAGAAGCCACTTCCTGTTTTGATTTTCCTCAGGGTTTCGCATACAATATCAGTTCTGTTATACTCACAGACACCCCACTCTTCCACCAAGGCACCTGCAAGTACTCAGACATTTCTGTGGGGAATGTCCCTAGCTCTCACCCTCCAATACAACAGGTCCCAGATGTGCTCAATGGGATTGAGATCCGGGCTCTTCACTGACCATGGCAGAACACTGATATCCCTGTCTTGCAGGAAATCATGCACAGAACGAGCAGTATGGCAGGTGTCATTGTCATGCTGGAGAGTCATGTCAGGATGAGCCTGCAGGCAGGGTACCACATGAGGGAGGAGGATGTCTTCCCTGTAATACACAGCGTTGAGACCGCCTGCAATGACAACAAGCTTAGTCCGATGATGCTGTGACACACTGCGTCAGACCATGACGGACCCTCCACCTCCAAATCGATCTCGCTCCAGAGTACAGGCCTCGGTGTAATGCTCATTCCTTCAACGATAAATGTAAATCCGACCATCACCCCTGGTGAGACAACACCGCGACTCGTCAGTGAAGAGCACTTTTTGGCAGTCCTGTCTGGTCCAGCGACGGTGGGTTTGTGCCCATAGGTGACGCTGTTGCCGGTGATGTCTAATGAGGACCTGCCTACAACAGGCCTACAAGCCCTCAGTTCAGCCTCTCAGCTTATTGCGGAAAGTCTGAGCACTGATGTAGGGATTGTGCGTGGGAAACATGGGAAACAGTGTTTAAACCCTTTACAATGAAGGTCTGTGAAGTTACTTGGATTTTCACAAATTATCTTTGAAAGACAGGGTCCTAAAAAAGGGGCGTTTATTTTTTTGCTGAGTTTATATCTATATATATATAGTATTTACAAATTCACCACATTTATGATTTTATATGGGAATCAAAAAGCTTTCATGAATGTTCACCATGTGCTGATGTGCTCAGCACTGTCAACAGACCCCATTATGACATCACAATGTAACGGAAGCCTTGCCATGATATCCTTGCTGGTTCCATCTGACAAGCAACATTTCATTTCCACTCATTTCAATGATAGATCTCTCACAGAGATAGGTTAAGTTCTTATTTTGAGAGTGTTAATATTTATCATCAATGGCTTATCGAGGGAGAAAATCAAGTTTTGTAAGGCTCATCAGTTTTTCAAACGTTTTTCCAAAAATATCACTGTTTATTTTGTGGTTTCATAGACATACAGTATGCCTACATCCATAAAATCTTTAGCTTACATTTTTTTTACGACACACTGTAGAAACTATTTTGCCTACTTCACTTCTGCTATACATTTCATACTGTACCATTGTGATCCAGGGCTATCAGGAGAGCTACCCAATCCCAGAGGGCCATCGTGGCTTCATCAGTGATGCCAGACTTCTGCAGATGCAGAGAGCTGAGAGAGAGGCCATGGAAGCAAAGCAAAGAAAGATAAGTGCTATCCATGAGAATTATGTCCGGACTGCTCTCATCGGGGTTGGCAGCATCTTCGCGCACCCCTCTATTCAGTGCATTCCGCGGCCGAAAGCTCCACCAAGGCCTTTGCCACGAAGGCTTGAACACATAGCTCTGGCCCCACTGAAGAACGTGGTGGGGGTGGACGGAGCCCAAGTTCGACCCGGATCTAAACACTCTGGAGTCCATCCAGGTAAATAAATCATTCAGCAGCATTAGCGTGTGGCCTGTTCCCGTCCCTCCAACTGGAGCTCCCTCCAAGAGGGGCAAGAAGAAGAAGGGCAGGCGGGAGTCGAAGCCCTGAAAGTCCAGTCGGACCAGGGCTGTGCTGACAACAACGGACCCATTGACCTGATGGAGGAGGTGAGGGACATTGAGGCTCACCTGAAGGAGGAGGCCTGGAAGGTAGGATGGACTTCGAATTTATTGTAAATGTGAAAGTTTGCAGTTCAGAATTATACTTGGACCGATAAATTGCCAAAACAGATAGTTGTTCCATGTCTTAAAATCAAATCAAAATGTATTTATCACATGTGCCGAACACAACAAGTGTGGCCCTTACCGTGAAACCAACAGTGCAGTTCAAGAAGAGTTAAGAAAATATTTCCCAAATAAACTAAAGTAAAAATTAATAATAATTAAAGTAACACAATGACATAACAATAACGAGGCTAAATACAGGGGGTATCGGTACCAAGTCAGTGTGCGGGGGTACAGGTTAGAAAGGATACTCTCTTTGACAGCATGATAGAATAGATCCTAGAATACAGGATCTCTCTGTGTATTAGTTTATGTATATACTAGTTCTATATGTATTTCTATGATGGGAGCATTCTTTTCTGGTCTATACCAAAGGTGGTACATGAGGTGAAGGCCGTGGGCAGGAGAAGTTTGGGCTCGGCCATGTCCACAGGGGAAATAGCCACCAGCTCTCTGGGAAGACTGAGCTCAGTGGATATGAACACCCCTGCTGAGCTCCGTGACTACTTGGATGTTGGGACCCCGGTCAAGTTGCGTGACAGCCCACCCAGGCCTGCCCCCCCTCCTATCAAGCCCAGGAGCAAACTGCCTCGGCCTATAAGGTTCCTTAGCTTGCCAAAGGCTGCCACCGGCTCAGGTCAGTCCCTCTCATGTACTCACACTAATGTAAATTAGACAGGGAGATGAAGCTAGGTAGATTGATAGAAAAACAGTAGGAAGGGAAGAGACACAAATGGCTTTAGCCCAGGGCCACACTTGATTTGCCTGTTTCACAGTGAGATAACCTTTACTCAAGGATAATTGGACCCTTCTTCTGAGCAGGGTGCGCACCAAAAATATATGTGCTAAATTTAAAATGATATCATAATGAACTAGTGTTAAAAGCTACAAACAGATATGGAAATGAGTAAATGCTTAAATAAATACATACAGTTCATAGAGAGATAGATGTCTGCTGTCAACCCATAGACAAGATGGCAGCCAGTGAGCCAAAGGGCCAAATAAAGACCCAGGCCAGATTGCAGCCCCTGTCCAACCCAGAGCAGGCCCTGACTAAGACCTTCAAGCTGCTCCACTCTGCCTCCGATGACTGGTGAGCATTCACTGTAGACAAGACCAATGGAGCTAGGCTAAAGGAAGCACAGTGTAGTGTCCTTGGAAATGTAGATTTGAGCTACAGAGCGTAGAAACTTCTGAATTTAAGAGACCAGAGATGGCAGCCAGTGAGCCAAAGGGCCAAATAAAGCATTATTATAATGTTTTTGGAAAATGTTGTGTAAAATGCTTACGTTTCTTTCACTGAATTGCAGGGAGAAGAAGATCGAGGGCTTGACCTCTCTCCGTGTGATGGTTCAGAACCAAATGGACATACTGATGCCTAAACTCCATGATATCTGCCTTGCCATTATAAATGAGGTAGCTGTATTCATTCACTGCCCTATTCATTCATCTGCACAAATCTGCTACATTTGGAGAACAAGTCAAATTATTGTGTCATGCCTCCAGAGGGCCATGGACAGTGAGGTGGAGGGGACGTGCCGTCGTGCTGCTGCACAAAGCCAGCGAGGCCAACGCCTTCATCCGGCAGGGCGCCAACTTTGCCCTGGGTCACATGGTGCAGAGCTGCACCCCTACCCGTGTCATGAATGCCCTGCTGGTCGGTGGGCTGAGGTAAAGAGGGAGAGGGGTCAATTAACACTCACTAAGGGGTAGATCCGGACTTCCACAAATTGTCCCATTATCCAAACCTATATAAAATATATTTTGATTTGTTTAACACTTTTTTCTTACTACAGGATTCCAATTGTGCTATTTCATAGTTTTGATGTGTTCACTATTATTCTAAAATGTAAAAAATTGTAAAAATAAAGAAAAACCCTTAAATGAGTAGGTGTGTCCAGACTTTTGACTGGTACTGTATATATATTGTGATAATGCAAATATGGTACAATCCAGAGGTGCAAAGCTCTTGGAGACTTACCCAGAAAGACTCACAGCTTTAATCGGTGCAAAAGGTGATTCTAACATGTATTGTGAATACTTACGTGAATTAGATATTTCTGTATTTCATTTTCAATACATTTGAGAAAACAAATTAAACATGTCTTCACTTTGTCATTATGGCGTATTGTCTGCAGTTGGTTGACATATAATTTTTTTTTTTAAACTATAATTTAATCCATTTGTAATTCAGGCTGTAAGAAAACAAAATGAGGAATAAGTTAAGGGGTATGAACACTTTCTGAAGGCACTGTATATCTGCAATAAAGTGATAAATGAGCGACTGAAAGGGGGTCATATATACATTGCCTTATAAAAAAAATAAAAAGCTATCATGCTATAATCGGCATTGTTTCTCAGACCAAATCTTCATTCTGGTTTAAACAAAGCAATCTGATCATGCTCCAGTAATTACACGCTACAGGGATTTTTTTTTAAATGGCTTCTGCAAAGCACATCCACACGTCCAATCAACATCCACACATTGATTTCATTCTTCGGGTCTTTATTCAAACACAAACATACTTGGAATAAAATGCTCTTTCAGTGTCTTGTTGCAGGTTGTGCAATGTTCAAAAGTGTGTGAGAGATTAGCATTAATGTGTGTGGGGTCAAGTTTGGACGGTCGTACATATGCAAATAGGCAATATTGTACATTTCAGGACCATGGACAGCAGCAATATCGGCATAGCGATATCTGTCATCCAGCACCACATAACAGTAGACAGCAGCCATCTCATGTGAAGTTGGCACTGGGGAAATCCCATGTAATGAGAAGCGAGGCCAAGGAGGCAAAAACACTGAAGGAGAAGACTCCCACAAGAACTCTATGCTAAACTGTTCCGCCACATTCATTTCAAATGTTACATCTTTTGATTTGTAAATAATAGGGAATACATCTGCAAATAATTTAAACTGATTATTCAAACTACACTGTACAACTTTAGTGTGTCTGTGCATCATAGGTACAACTGTAAGCAATTCCGTTCTCAAATGTCTGTTTAATGTGAGAAACAAAATGAAAAACACATGTTTTTCTGTCGTGCATTTTTACTATTACCAACAAGACAACGAAGTGATACGTGTCATGGAGACTTATAACGGATACTTTCCAAACCTCAAAAGTTCCTTCGCTGAGTGATATTGTTTACTACACTATTATGCAAGTTCTTAAATGAACAAGTAATATTACTAAAAGAAGCGTTCATATCAACCCCGACATCCCGAGTCATTACTTTGAAGACAGTTATTCTAAAAGTAATTGCTCTTTTGACCAATCAGATATGCTCTGAAAAAGAGCTGATGCGAAAATATCTAACGTGATAATTTCCCATCATTATTCAACAGGCTAATGGGTCTCCAGTTGTCTATATAAAGAGTATCCTTATTAAAAGTTTGGGAATCAAAGTAATTACACCTTGTTTTAAGGATGCCAGGAACTCCCCTTTTTCTATTGATTCTTGAAACATAGCAAGAATGAAGGGAATCAATTTATCATTGAATGCTTTATAAAACTCGCTTATTAAACCATCATTTCCAGGGGACCTATTGTCCTTAAGGCTTTTAATACAGTCTTTTATCTCAATTTCAGATAACTCATCATCACAAAAATCCCTGAAATCATTATCTATCTTCTTAGCAATGTTTGCAACACGTCATGCTCTTATCAACTGAGCTACGAAGGAGCACGTCGAAGTCACTAGAATGATGACAAGCAATTTTAAGGGATTCTAAAGGGAATCAGAATTCCAAACAAATTTTTGTAAACAATCATTTTCGAACGTGTGTTGCCAAGAGACATCTAACCGACGTTCTATGGAACGTTTTCTGTGCGAAAACAACAATTTTGCTGCTGACAACAAACTTGTTTGATTTTTGAGACCTGAGAACAATCGACTGGAAAATGCCTGGGTGCTTTTCAAGACTGGCGGAGAGAGTGCGTGGACGTCGGCGGCCTACTGCGTCGACAGGTTGTTCAAATTCATTTGTGGCTTGTTTTTCTTGTCTTTTTCTGTTTTGCAGGGTTCGTGATCGTCGACAGGTGGACAGCGACAGCGACTTCGAAGAGGGTATGTGGAGTTTACAACTCTTATTTTACTACATTTAACAATGTCATTATAATTTGCGAAATGTTGTGTATTTCTATCATTCAGACTTGGCAAAAATGCTTGTGCTCGAGATGTTGTAGCTTGCTAGCTAACATTAACTTTAGTAACTGTTGCTAAGCAATCAACTTTTGCTACCTAGCTAGCTAGTATTAGCAATCTTGCTATTTTTTTTATGTCCTAACAATAGTTAATTTTATATTCCAATGTTCCTCATTTTAGAAACAACTGTCCTGGATGAGGTCCAGTTGGATGTGCCATTGGATGATGTGCCAGATGTTCCACAGCTGCCAGTCCTCCTTGATGTCCAGAATGCTGCTATCATCCTTGAGGATGTGCCAGATGTGCAGACTATCCTTGAGGTACAATTTTCTGAAAGTTTGGGGTTTTATGTTTGAAAAATATCCCAGACCCCCCCCCCCCCCACACACACACACAGTCACATCACTGTTACAATGTTTACTGTTTCCAACGTGAATGTATTGTAATGTGCAGAACAATGCCGGTCCGGTGGTTAAAGCTTGGAGAACTTTTCAGTTCATCAGCCCCATCATCACCTACATGCTTGGGGGATCCCAGGTATGTGTCTTTGTAACAACCTAATCATAATCTATATTGTCAGTCATTTGATCTTGATGGAAATGTGTCACAGCAATTGCCGAAGTGGTTTTGTTGATGTTGTCTTGTTGTTTATCTCAACAGCAGGTGGTGGTGAGGATGCACCACGTGAGTAGGGTGAGAGGCCTGGAGACTCAACTGGTGTGGGCCATCTCCAAGGAGACAGCCAGGCTTAGTCCAGAGGGCATCACCTACTGTGCCACCAAAGTGCAGTCCATCACTTGGATCCAGGTAAGACGTAAATACTACTGAAATAGTATTAGATTTTTCTTCACTTATTCCATTTGGCCTTAATATGTATTCTCTCTTTGTCAGCGTGTGGCTGGCAGGGTGACCCACTATGCGTCTCACCTCCGCCACGAGACATCTGTGGACGTGACACTTGGCTGCTACCAGGTAAATAAACAATTTCCTATGTATATAGACTAGACATTACTGGGCATTTTTGCATTCGATTTGGTGTGTTTTCTAATAACGTGTGTGTGTGTGGTCAACAGGTGTGTTGTGTGTGTTTTGAGCAGCAGACTGATGTCTCAGTGGTGTACGCCACTCTCCACATGGGGCTGGATGGGCTTCTCTCCTCTTCAGCGTGGTCGGAGGCTGCCTCCTTCTCTACTCCCACCACTCAGCAGTTCACTGACCCAGAGCCTGAGGGCCACAACTGCTATGAGGTCAGACGTTACACACACATACTATTGACTAGGAGCATTAAGATCCTTCCATTGACCGATTATTTGTTATGTCATTGCACTGGTCACTGATTTTGAATGCTTGTTTTGTTGTAATAGGGCTGGGAGGAGGACCTGCTGCCTGAGGAGAGGGAGGTTCCTCTGCTAAAGTGAGTTCCTCTAAATGTCTGTGTAGTCTGGGCTTGTCAGATGCTGAAGGATAGTGGTCATAATGCTGTTATCCCCCATTGACTCTAATGATTGACATGCTTCATTCCCTCCCTTTCACAGCCTCTACCTTACCACCAAGAGAGTGGAGGACATAGACATGAGGCTCGTCTCCCTGCGCCAGGCCTTCACTGTGAGTGGACCCACTGTTCTTTTTGTCTCTGTGACTTCTTGTTCTACAAGAGGAAGATGTCTCACCCTAACTCTTCCCTCTTCCCTAGACCCTGCTTGGTTCCACCCTGAGCAGGAACCATCTGTTTGTGGCGGGAAAGGTCCTCCTGGGCGGCCTTGTTCAGGCCAACAATATGGTAACTCACTCTCTTTCAAGGGAAAGAGAGCGTCCCTGAGGGGAAATGTGTTCTGTTCACTAAGATGCTTTTTTCTTTGTCATAGGACGAGGCCAAATTCATCCGTACCTATAACGACTTTGTGGACTACCTGAGTGACCCCTCCAAGCGGAATGACATTGAGAGGGAGCTGGCTGAGGCAAAGGTGAGTTCATTAACTCTTTCAAGTCTCACTGAGTTCTTCCACATGCATGTCTTTTATACATCACAGTAGCTGATATTTATGAAATCATTCCTATTTTCTCCAAACGTGTTTTCTTGTCCTAGATCCATCATGTGAACATGATAGATGTCCTCTTTGAGCTGGTGCTGTTTGGGATGATGACAGCTCAGAAGTCCCTGATGGTGGTAAGTAGCATCTCACTGGAACATGTTTTGATATCGCTCTATTAGCAGTTTCACTTAAGTTCCTCATCTCTTCTATTCTCTTTTCTCCTCCTTTGTTTCCTTTAGCACCCTGGTGGGTTTGTGGAGCGTCTGTACGCTCTCCTGTACTCCTTCCTGCCCACTGCTGCCAACATGGAGCCAGAGGCTGATAGATACCTACTGCTGCTCAATGTAAGAGTCAAGAGGTTACTTCCTGTTTACTTCCATATTCTTAGTGCACTTCCTTTTGACTTCCTTATTCATGGTTAACCAGGTTTCAATGCCCTTTTAGGGGGAGTATTTCTAATTGTCTCTCTCCTCTTGATAAGCTAGTAACTCAGATCCATTTTCTATGTGTTGTGTGGTGTTCTCTTCAGGGTGGGCTGATGGCTCTGCTAGATGACATGTTTGGCCAGCAGCTGGCCTGGTATTTTAACTCAGAGTTTCTGGTCACTGAGCTCTCCAGCCTCCTGGAGTACCACTTGGAGAACCTCATGGCCAGCATGTAGTCCTACTGCAGGGACCATACTCCTTTCTCCTTCTCTCTCTCTTTTGAAGGAATTGAGGACTTGAAGTGCTTTGTTGAACCCTGATTAGTTAACACCCATTAATGTAATGTATTCTCTTGTTTTCTCTCCCCACAGGATTATTGTGACACTTTGCCACCCAACAGGGATCTAGACACCAATGCACTACATTACTTTGCACTGAATTTGACATTTTTAAAAATAAAATAAGTTGTAGTTCAAAAACATTTTTGTTTCTGTCTTTTCATCTATTTGATTTTATGACCATTTCCTCTTCCTAGAGTTATAATGCTAATATTAGATTATTACATGAACAATGATGCTTTATTATCTGCATATGGAAATAAAAAACAACATTTCATTGATTTACAGATACTACAGGCCCACACTTTATATGGTTTTGTACAGTGGTTTATGATACTGGGGCGGAAGGGTAGCCTAGTGGTTAGAGTGTTGGACTAGTAACCGGAAAGTTGCAAGTTCAAACCCCTGAGCTGACAAGGTACACATCTGTAGTTCTGCCCCTGAACAGGCAGTTAACCCATTTGTCCTTGGCCATCATTGAAAATAAGAATTTGTTCTTAACTGACTTGCCTAGTTAAGTAAAAAAATACTGTACTATTTAAAAACATGTAGGATGACATACACTGAGTCCACTGTAGACTAGGAACATCTTCCTACCAGATCTTACTCTGATGGTTTTCAAGAAGGATCTGCTCACTCTGTGCCGGAGAGCAGGATGCCCTGATAGACTGGATAAGATTGGCCATGTCTGAAACAAAGGTACTTACCAACTCAGAGGCCTCAGGGTCAATCCTAAGGTCTCTGATCTCACCAATCCTAGGAGATGGACTAAATGATGTAGTGCCAGAATAACATGATGTACAACCCCTGAATATTTTAACGATCTCCCGGATCGATTCAGTGGCCTTGATCTGAAATTCCTCAGTGAGTAGTCTGTCCATACATTGTGTTGACAGACGAAGACTAGATTTGGCACCTTTGATACTGAGGTTGCTCTCTCCTTGTTTTTGCATCTCCTCAGGACATTCACAAGCTTCAAGCATCTTCATATGGTCAGCAACAACACAAAGCAGTTCCCTCTTGTCGGGTTCATTTTCCTCCTTATTGCTGAAGTTCAAAATAGTGCCACTGAGGGCTGTCATGACCTGTCCTGTTAAATGTGTCATGTCCACCTCAACACCATCCTCTCTGAGAACAACACTCTGCTCAACACTCTTCCCATTAATATACATCTGAAGTATGTTGGAAACGCCAGACACCATCTCCTCAACCACCTTGGTGCTGGAGACACCACCACTGGAAAAAAATGACAGGGGACATTCGCCCAGAGATGGGAGTTTGGATGGCCACAGAGATTATGGAATTGACCTTCTTTGACACTTCTCCAACAATAACCCGGGATAGACTTTGAGTGTCTACCTGGTCCTCTCTTTGGATACAGAGGACATTGTTCAACGACTTTGAAGGAATCCTGGACACTAGTGAGGAGACTGTCCTCAGTGATCCCAAAAAAGTCACTGAGTAGCTCAGATGATATAGACTCACCATCTCCCTGAGTATTTGGCAACACTGTCTGAGACCTTTGAGAATACAAAGCAAACAATACAGCATTCCATATTCAATAGTAGACACTGTAGTCACATTAATACATCATTCAGTAATCAATCAAATTGGTAATTAAGAGTAAACTGTTACACAGATAACAAAACATATTTTCACAAAATGGGTTGTGAATAGTTAGGTGAAACCGGTTTCTTTAGGAATGACTGAACATACCCATTACGAGAGGAGCTTGATTTGGCCGTGCAAGACCTTGAGGATTTGCTGCTGCCTCTCTTGCGAACCTTCAGGTTTGTGCTAGAGGATCTCTCTGATTCAGTCAGAGACTTGCTGGATACTGGAGACACATGGCTGTATATCCGTACAAAACGGAAAATTGCAGGGACGATGACCTCCAGGATTGCCTCAGATACAAACCGCACAATCTCCAGGCACATCTCTGCAAGCAATGCCCTCATCACCTGTAGGACCGAAACAGTGTAGGTAGATTACTCATAGCCAGGCTCTGAAACCAAGCTCCTCGAAGAGATACCAACAATCTCACATATGTTCATGAGAATCATGAAAGTGGCATACATTGGAAAGCATGAAAAGCAGTAGGCTACTAAAAAGCTATTTTAATGTAACTGTTTGTGATAATGTGGATGATACTGTAGATAGATAAAAGGCTTGTATCTAATTTCCTTGAAACATCTATTAATATATCTATGAATCATTTTCAAGGTTAAGGGACTTACAGGGTCCATCCTGCCAATGCTTAACTGCCTCCATTGCCTATAGGAGATAATTAGATGTTTTTAGCCAACACCAACACACATACAATTTATAAAATCCTCCAGATGACATTGCATTCAAATACTACAATAGAAGTTTGGACATACTCCTCAGTAAGTTTTTCCAGAAACCGGATGATAATCGGGTTGAAAGCATCCGGATCGATTGGCGGGAGGTCAAGAGCCCTGGTCTGACAGGCCCTGGAGACACACTCACTTAGGGTCTTTTCATTAGATTGTCCCTGGTGAGATGTCCCCTGAACTGTCATCCCAGAAAATTCCACAGATGTAGAGGGACCTGTGTTCAAAGCAGCATTCACCAAGGTAAAGAAGTCAGAAAACATGTAACCTTCTGAGGCAAGTGTGTATTAGCCAATTTTGTGTACTTTGTGAAGTTAAGTACCCAAGAAAGGATAACATGTGCACTCGGCTATTAGTCCTCTGCTCAATAGATGTCCATACTAAATTACATTTACATGCAAAAGGATTACATTCAGTGAAATTAGAGTTTCATTTCTGACCTGCATCAGTGATCTGCTCCACTTTGTTTCTCTTGGTCCTCTTTGTTGGGCTGTCCCCAACAAAAAGAAATCTTTGAAGACTGAGAGTCATCCTGTTCTAATGTTAAAATGTATTTTCCATATCAGACACACCCTATGTGTTTGAATACAATCACCTACATAGGCACTGAGCTTGTCTGATGCTTTAAGCACACTGTTTGATTAAATAATTAAGACACACAAATGACTCAAGAAAGAGCCCGATGGTGTTATTACAGCATAGCAAAGATTAAAAACAGCTGAATCTGTGAAATTGCTTAATTCAACATTTTGCCGGTGCATGAGGCTTGGTGCTCACAGAATCAGTAGTCTATTAAACAAATACTCACAGGCAACATAAGCTATATCTGTCTTACTTCTGTATATATGTATACAGTACCAGTCAAAAGTTTGGACACACCTACTCATTCAAGGCTTTTCTTTATTTGTACTATTTTCTACATTGTAGAATAGTAGTGAAGACATCAAAACTATAACACATATGGAATCATGTAGGTACCAAAAAGTGTTAAACAAATCCAAATATATTTTATATTTGAGATTCTTCAAAGTAGCCATCCTTTGCCTTGATGGCAGCTTTGCACACTCTTGGCATTCTCTCAACCAGCTTCACCTGGAATGCTTTTCCAACAGTCTTGAAGGAGTTCCCACATATGCTAAGAACTTATTGACTGCTTTTCCTTCGCTCTGTGGTCCAATTCATCCCAAAACATCTCAATTGGGTTGAGGTTGGGTGATTGTGGATGTCAGGTCATCTGATGCAGCCCTCCATCACTCTCCTTCTTGGTCAAATAGCCCTTACACAGCCTGGAGATGTGTTGGGTAATTGTCCTGTTGAAAAACAAATGATAGTCCCACTAAACGCAAACCTGATGGGATGGTGTATCACTGCAGAATACTATGGTAGCCATGCTGGTTAAGTGTGCCTTGAATTCTAAATAAATCAGACAGTGTCACCAGCAACGCACCCCCACACCATCACACCTCCTCCATGCTTCATGGTGGGAACCACACATGCGGAGATCATCTGTACACCTACTCTCACAAAGACATTGTTGGAATTTGGACTCATCAGACCAAAGGACAGATTTCCACCAGTCTAATGTCCATTGCTCGTGTTTCTTGGCCCAAGCAAGTCTCTTCTTCTTATTGGTGTCCTTTAGTAGTGCTTTCTTTGCAGCAATTTGACCATGAAGGCCTGATTCACGCAGTCTCCTCTGAACAGTTTTAACGTTGAGATGCGTCTGTGACTTGAACTCTGTGAAGCATTTATTTGGGCTGCAATGTGAGGTGCAGTTAACTCTAATGAACTTATCCTCTGCAGCCGAGTTAACTCTGGGTCTTCCTTGCCTGTGGCGGTCCTCATGAGAGCCAGTTTCATCATAGCGCTTGATGGTTTTTGCACTTGATTGAAACGGTCAAAGTTCTTTAAATTTTCCGGATTGACTGAACTTCATGTCCTAAAGTAATGACGGACTGTTGTTTCTCTTGGCTTATTTGAGCTGTTCTTGCCATAATATGGACTTGGTTTTTTACCAAATAGGGCTATCTCCTTTCTACCAATCCTACCTTGTCACAACACAACTGATTGGCTCAAATGCATTAAGAAGGAAAGAAATTCCTTTACTTAATTTTTTTAACAAGGCACACATGTTAATTTATGAAATGCATTCCAGGTGACTACCTCATGAAGCTGGTTGAGAGACTGCCAAGAGTGTGCAAAGCTGTCATTAAGGCAAAGGGTGACTACTTTGAAGAATCTCAAAAATAAAATATATTTTGATTTGGTTAACACTTTCATATTTCAAATCAGATGTATTTTTATAGCCCTTTGTACATCAGCTGATATCTCAAAGTGCTGTACAGAAACCCAGCCTAAAACCCCAAACAGAAAGCAAAACAGGTGTAGAAGCACGGTTTGATGTATAACAAAAATGATAATATTAGCGGCACATTAACGTTAGCCCACACCGCCACCCAGCTGCCACTACTTGCGGCACCCCTACCGTCATGTCCTGTAAACCCTGTGGTTCCTGACGCAGCATAAAAAAAGACGGTGGAGCGGTTCCTGCACCACTGCATGGGGCTTCTCTGTTAGCAATTCATAGGCTTACCTTATTATCCTCCATGGTTAAAGTCTATGGCTGGAGCCTATATTCCCATCATGTAAAACTTTACCAAGTGATTACCAAAGAGATAAACTATCGCATTTTATACGGTAACTCAGCCAACGTCATAATGTGAATGCACTTTTACGTAATAAAACAACTTCAGGGATGATCTGTCAATCAATGCAATCAGCAACGCAATACTGGATCCCCATACCACTAAAAAGACCACTCGAAACAATAAATACTGGTGTATTAGCTACGTTTCCGTTTTTTTGTAAAATAATATGATGAAAAAACAAATAAATAAGTATAGTTTTGAATAAACGAGGACAGAAGCATGCCATGTGTTGTTGGGTCAGAGGCGAAGGGTCAAAGTTGAAATGAGAAGATGGTGGGCAGAAAGACGTTCACCTTGGTGGCAGCAAAATAAACTTCAGAGAGATAGTTATTACAAATGATTCCAACTACATTGTAGCTGACATGAGCTAAACCTGAATTAACTGTATGACACAAGTATGGCATGGGATGCAAACTGTAGCCCTGGCTAGCTACTGTGGCTAGCACGTTAGCTAACGTGTTACTGTATAGCTACAACAAGTATTCTAATCTTGAGAGAAACGTAACTTTGACTATTGTTGTCTGTGGTCCTGTAGCTCAGTTGGTACAGCATGGCGCTTGCTACGCAAGAATTATGGGTTCGATTCATGGGAGCACCCATACATAAAATGTATATGTGCATGGCCATTGCTTTGTCCCGCAATGAACTATTGTTTATACAGACGACCCGTTGCAGAAGCTTCCGTACATCGTCTTGCGTTTCCACTTAACAGCGCCATATTCAGTATCTCTAGGAACAATACTTTGCGGGACGAAGCAAGCCAATTGTACTTTATCAACCATTAAGGTATCTTTACTTTTACTCAAGTTAAAGTCACCCAGTAAAATACTAGAGTAATAGTCTAAAAGTATTTGGTTTTAAATATATGCTTTGTATCAAAAATGTAATTAGATAAAATATACTGAAATTCATTTTTTTATCTGAATGGAAGATCTCGTCTTGCTTTTGGACTCAGAAAGTGATGTTGAGAAAAGGTTGGTGACCACTAGGCTAAGGTGTTATATCTTCCACTGGGAGGCAGTGTCAAGCTACAGTATATGCTACTGTGCTGCAGTTAAGTAACTGCATTGCCCCTCATCCCAAACACCCCTCCCCGACGTGTGTTTATAAAGTGATGCATTCTCTCTACATGCCAGAAAATCTCTCCAGTCTCCGCGCAACAATGATGCCAGTGTGCTCTCGTTGACTCTACACACGAATCTGCATCTTTCTGCGGACTGTCAGTGGATTGACATATACGACAGAACAATTCAATGTCAAAACGACAGGAGTGTAAATTGGAAATAATCCTCTGGACCAGATTTGCTACCATGGGCATTTTTGTGATGCTCTCCACAACTGTATAATTATTTCATAGAGATACAACTGATAAGGATGAAAATATATTGATTTGATTTGTAATAGTTTGAAGAACAGAGAAAAAACATGGCTTTACAAACTTCTAATGACACTTCTTTGTCAACATTTCTGGACTGTCTGCCATGCCTGCAGAGCAACTCATCCGTGCATGCATCTGGAAATATGAGCAAGGAAGTTACCAATACCACCTGTAGCAATGTGTCTATCATCACAAAAGCCCCATCCGTGCGTCAAAAAGGTAATACTGGAAGATTCCTAAAGATTCTCTGTAACAATCTCAGTTCTTTTGAGGTTCTTGAAACATTTTCCTATCATTAAATTAATTACATGAGATTAATTCCTACATTAAATTATATGATGGGTTGCGATTGGCATCATTTGTCACAGCAGCATAGGATTTAATTAAGTGAGAAATGCAGGTTGTTCACACCACATTGAACAATAGGGTAACTTGGAGGAAATGTATATTCACCTTAAGGGAAATGTATATTTTCTGACGGAAAAAAAGTTATGTTTGGTAAGATTTAGATATATTGCAAAATGGCCCCTGAAGATTAGTGTGTTAATTGACTCTTAAAAGCTAAAGTCTAGGTATCTTATTTTAATTAAATAAATCAAATTTTGGAAAACAAAACGACATAATTTTGCTTGCCTAGAGATTACCACTTCCTCCCGATTTGGGGCATGCCTTGCACAAACTCAGGTGCTCTGCCTTGCTAGCACAGGTGACACCCTCCTGAAGTGTTTTACCAGTCAGCACCACACAAATCTAGTTATTCACTTGCGCAAGTGGGGTAACTAGCACAAAAAAACTGTTTATATACAGTACCAGTCAAAAGCTTGGACACGCCTACTCATTCAAGGGTTTTCCAAAATGTTTACTACTTTCTAAATTGTAGAATGATAGTGAATAAATCCAAACTATGAAATAACACATATGGAATCATGTAATAACCAAAAAAGGGTTAAACAAGTAAAAATATATTTTATATTTGAGATTATTCAAAGTGGCCATCCTTTGCCTTGATGACAGCTTTGCACACTCTTGGCATTCTCTCAACCAGATTCCTCTGGAATGCTTTTCCATCAGTCTTGAAGGAGTTCCCACATATGCTGAGCACTTGTTGGCTGCTTTTCATTCACTCTGCGGTCCAACTCATCCCAAACCATCTTAATTTGGTTGAGGTCGGGTGATTGTGGAGGCCAGGTCATCTGATGTAGCACTCCATCACGGTCCTTCTTGGAGGTGTGATGAAAAACAAATGATAGGCCCACTAAATGCAAACCAGATGGGATGGCGTATCGCTGCAGAATGATGTCGTAGCCATGCTTGTTAACTGTGCCTTGAATTCTAAAAAAAATTGTAGACAGTGTCACCAGCAAAGCACCATCACACCTCCTCCACCTTGCTTCACGGTGGGAACCAAACATGTGGAGATCATCCATTCACCTACTCCTGTAGTAGTTGTTTCTTTGCAGCAATTCGACCATGAAGGCCTGATTCACACAGTCTCCTCTGAACAGTTGATGTTGAGATGTGTCTGTTACTTGAACTCTGTGAAACATTTGTTTGGGCTGCAATTTCTGAGGCTGGTAACTCTATAGAACTTGTGCTCTGCAGCTGAGGTAACTCTGGGTCTTCCTTCCCTGTGGCTGTCCTCATGAGAGCCAGTTTCATCATAGTGCTTGCTGGTTTTTGCAGCTTCACTTGAAGAATTGTTCTACATTGACTGACATTGATTTTAAAGTAATGATGGACTGTCATTTCTCTTCTCTCTATTTTTACCATAATATGTACTTGGTATTTTACCAAATAGGTCCATCTTCTGTATACCAACCCTACCTTGTCACAACACAACTGATTGGCTCAAACGCATTAAGAAAGAAAGAAATTCCACAAATTAACTTTTAACAAGGCACACTTGTTTGATTGAAATGCATTCCAGGTGACTACCTCATGAATTTGGTAGAGAGAACACCAAGAGCTTTCATTAATGCAAAGGGTTTTCTATTGATACCCCAACCACATCGATCTCAACACATTCAAATTATATTATTCAATTAAATACACATTTATTCACACGTACGGAAACAAGCGCTCGCGCGCACACACACATACAGCCCTGACATACCTAATGTAGACTTCATCTGCAGACTCCATGGCTAAAAGGATTTTAGCTGACTTGGCTGTCTCTGAGACAGTGTCACGAGTTCCACCAAAGTCGGCTCCTCTCCTTGTTCGGGCGGCATTCGGCGGTCGACGTCACCGGCCTTCTAGCCATCACCGCTCCATTTATTTTTTTTCATTTGTTTTGTCTTGTTCCCCACACACATGGTTTAATTCCCTAATCACATTGTGTATATATATATATATATATATATATATATATATATATATATATATATATATATATATATATATATTCCTCTGTCCCCCCCCATGTCCTTGTGTGGAATTCAGTAAACTGAAATAAAAACATGTAACTGCTAGGCTAAACTTCTCTGCTGTTTAGGCCCTGTGGCTATCACACTGTGATGGTGTGAAGTGAACCCATGCACATGTGGAGATACTGTGTGTGGCTGTGTGAGAGCGAAGTCTTGCATCTCGCTCATCTCAATATCAGCAGTGCTGCTCATCACAAAGTAATTTAGCTGAATCTACTCTCTTAGAATAAGAAGTGACTTGAGGAACCCTTGAGATTATCAAGGAACCCCTGGAGTTCCTCAAGGAACAATTGCTATTCAATGTTTCATATTTGCACCCTCGGTTGGTTGAGGGTTTCTTGGAGGAACCTAATGGTTCAATGTAGCAACAGGTCCCTGGAAGAACCATGGAGTGGAGGCTTGGCTTATTAGGGGCGTTGCTTTAATATATATATTTTTTGGTGCCACATCATTCATGTAAATCTTTTCTGTTATATTATCATCAAGGTTGAACACTGACAGTTTTGTAGCGTCAATGAAGCTAAAAGAGGTTTCTGAGTTCCTCAGGAGCCTATGAAAATCCCAAAGTTGGTTTAGTTACCACTTTATTACTGGATGTAATCAGCAATGTTAATATTATATTTGAATAATTGCATAAATATTCAAGGATTATTTTGTTGTTGCAGTGTACACATTTAACATAAATGACATTTATGCTAACAGGGAACCGAAAATAACTATCTTAAAGCCACATCCTCGATATTAAAACGGTTCATCATTGAACTCCTCCATCACAAAAGGTTCCGGTTTGAACCTTTACACAGGGTTTCCTCAAATACCCTTCTCAGAGGGGTTCCTCAAGAAACTTTTTTCAACTGGAAAGGTTGAAAAAAGCGTGGCAACACATAATATTCTTCCAGGCAACTTTACTTCTAAGAGTGTACTTTTAACAAACCTGTTTAAAAAACTAAAACTATAATGAAACTATTATTTTTGACTCCAAAACTAACAAAAATAAAATAAAGACCATCATGAGTTATGTTCAGTTAATTTTTAAAAAATGCGACACCGTCATGTATAACATCAGTCTGACAGTATTTTTGACAGTATTTCAATCTGAAGACAGTATGGTTTGAAGTGACTGAAATGCATCAGAAAGGTATTGGGAAGTTCAAAAGATCATGATGTATGATCCTGTGTAGAAAATAACATTACTAACCACATTTCCATCCACAGTTTTAATGCAAGTCAAATCAAATCAAATCAAATTTATTTATATAGCCCTTCGTACATCAGCTGATATCTCAAAGTGCTGTACAGAAACCCAGCCTAAAACCCCAAACAGCAAGCAATGCAGGTGTAGAAGCACGGTGGCTAGGAAAAACTCCCTAGAAAGGCCAATACCTAGGAAGAAACCTAGAGAGGAACCAGGCTATGTGGGGTGGCCAGTCCTCTTCTGGCTGTGCCGGGTGGAGATTATAACAGAACATGGCCAAGATGTTCAAATGTTCATAAATGACCAGCATGGTCGAATAATAATAAGGCAGAACAGTTGAAACTGGAGCAGCAGCACAGTCGGGTGGAAGTTGAAACTGGAGCAGCAGCATGGCCAGGTGGACTGGGGACAGCAAGGAGTCATCATGTCAGGTAGTCCTGGGGCATGGTCCTAGGGCTCAGGTCAGTTGAAACTGGAACAGCAGCATGGCCAGGTGGACTGGGGACAGCAAGGAGTCATCATGTCAGGTAGTCCTGGGGCATGGTCCTAGGGCTCAGGTCCTCCGAGAGAGAGAAAGAAAGAGAGAAGGAGAGAATTAGAGAACGCACACTTAGATTCACACAGGACACCGAATAGGACAGGAGAAGTACTCCAGATATAACAAGCCCCCCGACACATAAACTACTGCAGCATAAATACTGGAGGCTGAGACAGGAGGGGTCAGGAGACACTGTGGCCCCATCCGAGGACACCCCCGGACAGGGCCAAACAGGAAGGATATAACCCCACCCACTTTGCCAAAGCACAGCCCCCACACCACTAGAGGGATATCTTCAACCACCAACTTACCATCCTGAGACAAGGCTGAGTATAGCCCACAAAGATCTCCGCCACGGCACAACCCAAGGGGGGGGGGCGCCAACCCAGACAGGATGACCACAACAGTGAATCAACCCACTCAGGTGACGCACCCCTCTCCAGGGACGGCATGAGAGAGCCCCAGCAAGCCAGTGACTCAGCCCCTGTAATAGGGTTAGAGGCAGAGAATCCCAGTGGAAAGAGGGGAACCGGCCAGGCAGAGACAGCAAGGGCGGTTCGTTGCTCCAGAGCCTTTCCGTTCACCTTCCCACTCCTGGGCCAGACTACACTCAATCATATGACCCACTGAAGAGATGAGTCTTCAGTAAAGACTTAAAGGTTGAGACCGAGTTTGCGTCTCTGACATGGGTAGGCAGACCGTTCCATAAAAATGGAGCTCTATAGGAGATAGCCCTGCCTCCAGCTGTTTGCTTAGAAATTCTAGGGACAATTAGGAGGCCTGCGTCTCGTGTAGGTATGTACGGCAGGACCAAATCAGAGAGATAGGTAGGAGCAAGCCCATGTAATGCTTTGTAGGTTAGCAGTAAAACCTTGAAATCAGCCCTTGCTTTGACAGGAAGCCAGTGTAGAGAGGTTAGCACTGGAGTAATATGATCAAATTTTTTCGTTCTAGTCAGGATTCTAGCAGCCGTATTTAGCACTAACTGAAGTTTATTTAGTGCTTTATCCGGGTAGCCGGAAAATAGAGCATTGCAGTAGTCTAACCTAGAAGTGACAAAAGCATGGATTAATTTTTCTGCATCATTTTTCGACAGAAACTTTCTGATTTTTGCAATGTTACGTAGATGGAAAAAAGCTGTCCTCGAAATGGTCTTGATATGTTCTTCAAAAGAGAGATCAGGGTCCAGAGTAACGCCGAGGTCCTTCACAGTTTTATTTGAGACGACTGTACAACCATTAAGATTAATTGTCAGATTCAACAGAAGATCTCTTTGTTTCTTGGGACCTAGAACAAGCATCTCTGTTTTGTCCGAGTTTAATAGTAGAAAGTTTGCAGCCATCCACTTCCTTATGTCTGAAACACATGCTAAGTAATTTTATGCAGTATAAACTAAAATCATGACAGCTGTGATAGAAACATGAAGTTTCAGTACAATTTTATAAATGCCGACAGATCATTTGTCATTTGAAATGGTGGGATTTTTTGTGTCTGTAAAATTAACAATGCACAAATTGGCTGTGGAAACTCCTTTATGTGTAAATATTGATATAAGAACCATCATATCGAAGTAAACTTTGAGTCACGTGATGATATTGTGTGTGGTCTTCCCACAACTACTTGGGAAAGCATACAGTTTATTAGGCTATTACAACTGCAACCAGAGGTTACTGTGGCAACCAGAGGTTACTGATGTAACCCTGGTTCTATGAACCAAGCACACATTTTCACTTGGGAACCAATTTTCAAATCAGGCGACTCCACATGGTGTTGCGACCCCTAATTTGATTAACCCTGATTTTAAGGTAGACTCGGCGCAATGACATTGCCACAAGCAGCACCGCAGTTATTGGGAGTGTTTGAGGGGTAAGGCTAAAGCAACTGACTGTAGATGAAAGTTGAGGAATGAAGTCGGAGGAGGTGCATCTGTGACAGCCGAAAGTCAGACACTAATGTGGTTTTCCAACAGCAGGGCTCAGATTAACATGGCCGTGTTGCCATTATTTATAAAATGTTTTCTTTACAATATCGAAATTAACATGTATCTATGCCTCATATCACACACACACTCACAAACTAAAATCATAATATAATATTATAGAATCACTTAGTGAGAGCCTCATATCACATTTATTTGTATATCCACTGTTGTACATATACACCTTGGCAAATTGGTTCCTGTTTGAGTTATGTCTTTGGTCACATTCGCGTTAGTCAAACAAAACACCCTAATGATTTGTTGACAATAGATACTCCCAAAATGCATGCAAAGGCTGCAGGATGAAGTTGGTGAAGGGCAACTGCAGAAGCTTGCAGTCCACTGCAGTCAAAACGTAATGAACTTTGATTACAGGATTCTTGTAAAGTTCATGCAGTTGACATGTAGGTGCAAGGGGACATTGCCCTGCATAAGGTGCCATCTTTCAGATGGGATGTTAAACGGGTATCCTGACTCTCTGTGGCCATTAAAAATCCCATGGCACTTATCGTAAGAGTACAGGTGTTAACCCCAGTGTCATGGCTAAATTCCCAACCTTGTCCAATTCCATCATGGCCATCTAATCACCCCCCTCATTCCTACAATGCATATATCACTCCTCACCTCTCCACCTGATAGCTGATGTGTGGTGAGCGTTCTGGCACAAAAATGAATGCCGTACATCACAGAGGTGGGTGCTGCACATTGGTGGTGGATGAGGTGAGTTTCCCCCTTACTATGTAAGCTCTTTGAGTACCTCAGTTGGTAGAACAGCGCTATATATTGTAAAACCAATCCATTTTTATTACTAATCAAGTCTGACAGTTTTCATCCCCAGAATTCAACACACAATGAAAAGCGGTGACCAATGATGGTCCCCAACTTGACAAAAGAGATCTGCTCGAACGCAGCCGTTGAGATGAGCACAATGCAAGACTTTGCTTTCACACAGTCACACAGAGTATCTGCACATGTGCATGAGTACCACTCACATGCTGCTACAACGTCGTAACAATGTGACCAGAACAGCTGAGAGAACTAAATCATCTAAAAATGAAATAGATATTTTTATAAAACTAGTCAAATGCATCTGAAAACTAACTGAAACGAAACTAAATGTAAAATAAAAACTGTTGAACTAATATAAATAAAACGAATATATATATATATATATATATATACACACACAAAACTATAATAATCTTGCTTCCATCACAATCATCGAGTTTAGCTGTCAGTGTCACTATCATTACAGTTGTCATTTTTGATATCATAAAGGCTGTCAGAAGCGTTATGTTCATCTTACAGCATTTTGGTGATAGAAAGAAGCCACTCAATCGCTATAGGGAACAATGAATCAGATGCATGTCTTTACTCTAAACAGGCAACTGGGTCAGTTCTAGTTTTCAATCACAATGAATGAGCTTAACATGGATAAGGGAGGGCTGCGCCTCTGAGACACTTCATATGACTCCGGCAACTGATCTAATGCACAGATAAGGAGATGACATGGATTTCCATTGATTTAATTGAAAGGGAGTCATTTTCAGAGCTGACACTGTCCTTCTGCATGGTTTAGAAAAGAATGAAGCTGATATGATACTGTCAACATTTATTCAAGTCCCCCTCGGGCACCATATATGGGGGGGGAGAGGGGGAGAGAGGAGAGAGAGTAGCATTGTACTGCACCATAATAATGCCTAGAAGACCTTGTATCAGGGGCTTTATGTATCAAGCAAGTGATACAGACGCCGCTTGCTCTCTACTGGAGGTGGCTTAGAAATGCTGGGACCAAGTGAGTTTCAGGTATCCAGTGAGCATAGATGATCATGGTTTTCGCCTGATAGATTTAATGTGATTGGGGAATTTGCTGGACAGATAACCACTTATCTGATAACTGACGAAATCCTCCTCTCAGCCCACATCTCCTTCATACAACAGCTCCCAATAATTAAATCCGATCTCAAATAAAAAATATATTTCATTTTTCACATGCTTCGTAAACAAGAGGTGTAGACTAACAGTTAAAGGTTTACTTATGGTCCCTTCCCAACCATGCGGAGAGGAAAAAAAGAGAAATAGAAAAATAATAACACAAGGAATAAATGCAAACTGAGTAACAATAACTTGGCTATATACACAAGGTACCAGTACTGAGTCAATGTGCAAGGGTACTAGGTAACTGAGGTAGATACTGTATGTTCATACTATCAAGGAACAAGGCGAGACCCAAATGCAGACACAGGATGCAGATGGTTGGAGTCTTACAGTGTTTATAAATCCAAAGGGGTAGGCAAGAGAATGGTCGTGGACAGGCAAAAAGGTCAAAACCAGATCAGAGTCCAGGAGGTACAGAGTGGCATGCAGGCTCGTGGTCAAGGCAGGTACAAAGTCCAGAAACAGGCAAGGGTCAAAACTGGGAGGACTAGAAAAAGTAGAATGCAAAAAGCATGAGAACAGGAAAACACTGGTTGACTTGGAAACATACAAGACGAACTGGCACAGAGAGACAGGAAACACAGGGATAAATACACTGGGGAAAATAAGCGACACCTGTAGGGGGTGGAGACAAATCACAAGGACAGGTGAAACAGATCAGGGCATGACACATATAGTTTGGGAAAAAGTGACTAGGCAACAAGATAGATAATAAACTGTAGCAGCAGCAAATATGATGAGTCAAAATTGTTAGTGCAAAAAGGGTCATTGCAGATAGTTAACGTATAGCTAACTATCAGTAATATGGCTGTGGGGGTAGAAGCTCTTCAGGGTCCTTTTGGTTCCAGACTTGGTGCATCGGTACCGCTTGCCGTGCGACAGCAGATAGAACAGTTTATGACATGAGTGGCTGGAGTCTGACAATTTTTGGGGCCTTCCTCTCACACCGCCTGGTAAAGAGGTCCATGTGCAACCCTCTGTAGAGCCTTTCGGTCAGATGTCAAGCAGTTGCCATACCAACCAGTGATTCTGCCAGTCAAGATGCTCTCAATGGTGTGACTGTATAACTTTTTGAGGATCTGAGGGCCCATGAATCATCTTTTCAGCCTTCTTAGGGGGAAGAGGCATTGCCATGCCTTCTTCACGACTGTGTTGGTGTGTGTGGACCTTGATAATACCTTATGGGGTGGCAGGGTAGCCTAGTGGTTAGAGCGTTGGACTAGTAACTGAAAGGTTGCAAGTTCATATCCCCGAGCTGACAAGGTACAAATCTATCATTCTGCCCCTGAACAGGCAGTTAACCCACTGTTCCTAGGCCACCATTGAAAATAAGAATTTGTTCTTAACTGACTTGCCTAGTTAAATAAAGGTCAAATAAAATAAAAATGATTTGGACACAGAAGAATTTGAAGCTCTCAACCTGCTCCACTACAGCCCTGTGGATGGGGTCATGCAGGGTGGCGCTCTGTTTCCTGTGGTCCATGATCAGCTCCTTTGTCTTGCTGACGTTGAAGGAGAGGTGGTTGTCCTGGCACCACACTGCCAGGTCACTGATCAGTTTTTCACAATTCCTCACATTTAATCATAGTAAAAATTCCCTGTCTTTGATCAGCTAGGATCACCACTTCATATTAAAAATGTGAAATGTCAGAATAATAGTAGAGAGTGATTTATTTCAGCTTTTATGTCTTTCATCACTTTCCAAGTGGGTCAGAAGTGTACATACACTCAATTAGTATTTGGTAGCATTACCTTTAAATTGATTAACCTGGGTCAAATGTTTCAGGTAGCCTTCCACAAGCTTCCCACAATAAGTTGTGTGAATTTTGGCCCATTCCTCCTGACAGAGCTGGTGTAACTGAGTCAGGTTTGTAGGCCTCCTTGCTTGAACACGCTTTTTCAGTTCTGCCCACAAAATGTCTATAGGATTGAGGTCAGGGCTTTATGATGGCCATTCCAACACCTTGACATTGTTGTCCCTAAGCCATTTTGCCACAACTTTGGAAGTATGCTTGGGGTCATTGTCCACTTGGAAGACCCATTTGCGACCAAGCTTTAACTTCCTGGCTGATATCTTGAGATGTTGCTTCAATATATCCACATAATTTCCCTCCCTCCTTATGCCATCTATTTTGTGAAGTGCACCAGTCCCTCCTGCAGCAAAGCATCCCCACAACATGATGCTGCCACCCCCATTCTTCACTGTTGAGATGGTGTTCTTCGGGTTGCAAGTCTCCCCCTTTTTCCTCCTCCAAACATAACGATGGTCATTATGGCCAAACAATTCTATTTTTGTTTCATCAGACCAGAGGTAATTTCTCTAAAAAGTATGATCTTTGTCCCCATGTGCAGTTGCAAACCGTAGTCTGGCTTTTTTATGGCGGTTTTGCAACACTGGCTTCTTCCTTGCTGAGCGGCCTTTCAGTTTATGTCGATATAGGACTTTGTTTTACTGTGGATATAGATACTTTTGTACCTGTTTCCTCCAGCATCTTCACAAGGTTCAATCCCTGTTCTGGGATTGATTTGCACTTTTCTCGCCAAAGTGACAGACTGGGTCTCCTTCCTGAGCGGTATAACGGCTGTGTGGTCCCATGGTGTTAATACTTGCGTACTATTGTTTGTACAGATGAACGTGGTACCTTCAGGCGTTTGGAAATTGCTCACAAGGATGAACCAGGCTTGTGGAGGTCTACAATCATTTTTCTGAGGTCTTAGCTGATATATTTGGATTTTCCCATGATGTCAAGCAAAGAGGCACTGAGGTTGATGGTAGGCCTTCAAATACATCCACAGGTACACTTCCAATTGACTCAAATTATGTCAATTAGCCTATCAGAAGCTTGCAAAGCCATGACATCATTTACTGGAATTTTCCAAGCTGTTTAAAGGCACAGTTATCTTAGTGTATGTAAACTTCTGACCCACCTGAATTGTGATATAGTGAATTATAAGTGAAATAATCTGTCTGTAAACAATTGTTGGAAAATTACTTGTGTCACGCAGTAAGTAGATGTCCTAACCAACATGCCAAAACTATAGTTTGTTAACAAGAAATGTGTGGAGTGGTTGAAAAACAAGTTTTAATGATTCAAACCAATGTGTATGTACATTTCCGACATCAACTGTAAGTACCTTACTTTGATTGTGTTAAATTAAAATGGCCCCAAAAAGAATAGTTTCTCAGCAAAAATGCAACTTCTCAAGCAAAAATGTTGCTAGGACTGTCTTGGAGTGGTCTGAGAGAGGGGCCTAATTGGAAGAGCCTAATAGGAGGGAAGTATAACATGAAAACTAACTTTTACAAACCTCTCTTTGTTATTGGTAAATTAACTTATACCACTTGCTGATGTCACCAGGCAGTCCAAAAAACCCAACCAGGAAAACAAGCAGACATTTTCAGGCTGTCTTTTCAAAAAGCTTTTACACTAAAAGTGCATTATGATAATTTTCTCCATTTCACAGTATTATTCCAACCTCATAGTGTGGAAATATAAATAAAACACAAAAATTATATTTTTACTGCACTGGAAGTCAGGATTTGTTCCGTACATTAAATAACCATGATCTGTTTACGTTACAAATATACAATGCATTCTGAAAGTATTCAGACCACTTGACTTTTTCAACATTTTATTACGTTTCAGCCTCATTCTAAAATGGATGGGAAAAAATACACATAATACCCCATAATTACAAAGCAAATACAGGTTTTTAGAAAAAAAGTATTCAAATAAAGCAGCTTTGGTATAGATGGCAGCCTTGTGTCTTCTTGGCTCTGACGCTATAAGCTTGGCACACCTGTATGTGGGGAGTTTCTCCCATTCTTCTCTGTAGTTCCTCTCAAGCTCTGTTGGTTGAATGGGGAGCGTCGCTGCACAGCTATTTTCAGGTCTGTTCAGAGAATTTAGATCGGGCTCTGAATACTTTCCGAATGCACTGTTATCGATAAGGTTTTGTTTCTATTGTTTGGATATACAGTACAGCCTAGTGTACATCATATAATAATATCCACCATTTAGCAGATGCTTTTATTCAAAGCAACCTACAGCAGTGTACAACAATGCATTTCAGTACATGTGGCCCCATCAGGAATCGAACACGTGCTTATGTCATTGCTAGCTCCACGCTCTTATCTACTGCGTTAAACAGGACCGGTCAAGTGTAGATTACTTTGCATTATTTGACCTTTTAAAATGTATCTAGATTCAGCTCAGTTCATTATAGAGTAGCCAGGTTTTCTTTGTGTGTTTAGCAAGCCTCATGGGTAATTGTATGCATTTTTGGCATGGTGCACAGCAAGCAGACATTTTAAAAGTGCCAACAATAAGACAGCAAAAAATGTTTGGGTTAGTCTTGGCCCCTCTAGGGTTTGCATCGCTCGAACATCAATTCACTTGAATACTGCTGGTTATTCTGACGTATCTTGTTAAAAAGTAGACTATAAAGATAGTTGTTTTTTTCTTCGGTGTGTTAAGCTACAGCACATTTTTTAATACTTCATCAATTAACTTAATTGTCAAATGTTGTTATTGGCGGGCTGTCAGGCTGGCTGGCTGTAGATCAGTATATATTTATATAAAGTATATGCAGTACCAGTCAAAAGTTGACAAACCTATTCAATCAAAGTTTAATTTTCATTCTTACTATTTTCTACATTACAGAATAATAATGAAGACATCAAAACTATGAAATAATGCAAATGGAATCATGTAGTAACCAAATTGTATTTTATTTTAGATTCTTCAAAGTAGCCATCCTTTGCCTTGATGACAATTGAAGATATATGGACAGAACCTGAAACCACTACTAGTGTAGGCTACCTGCTACTTTTCCCCAATAATTTCTTATGAACAGAATTGCAAAGCGGGGCAGTATTGGTATTTCCAAGCACAAGTGGGGCATTTCGATTTGTTGTGAGCATTATGGTCGAGGAGCTTTGATTTTAGCACAGAAGTCTATTGATTGGTGAGAGAGTGTAGTGCCCATGCTGAAAGCCTCACTGGCGTGGCACCAGAGCAACGGGGAGCAGCTCGGGAGCATAAGAGCAGGTAGAGACTGATTAACTGTGGCAGCACTAACTCAGCAATTCTGTAACGGTGTAACCCTTCATTTCCACACACACCGGTTCTATTAACCCTGTGGCTCCCCCCATCACAGCCACAGACCTTACCGCAGACCAGTCTGATAGGTTACTTGTTTATTTATTTATTCATCCCACACCTAAGGTGCTAGGAAATTAAAGTCTGATTTACCTAGCTTTCTAGCCACCAATGGAGTCTCCAGAGTTAACCAATGCATTTTAATTCTAAATCTTAACGGTAATGTTACGTAAGTCGGAGGTTTGTGGCTTTGTACACAAACAGTGCATAATGATGTGATCTATGATTTCAAAGCAGTCCAGACAAACTTTTTGTAAAGAATAAATTGATGAGTAACAAACTTTGATAAAATGAATTGTGCCCTGAAAAACAGCATCCAAAGGTTTAGGAGTAGAGGCAGCTGCACTTTACTAAATTGTATTACAATAATCAAGAACAGGTATACAGTGCGTGCGGAAAGTATTTTGTTACGTTACAGCCTTATTTTAAAATGGATTCAATTGTCCCCCCCCCCGCTTCTCAACAATCTACACACAAAATCGCACAATAAAAAAGAGAAATATCACATTTAAATAAGTATTCAGACACTTTACTCAGTACTTTGTTGAAGCACCTTTGGCAGCGATTACATGTATGGCGCTACAAGCTTGGCACGCCTGTATTTGTGGAGTTGTTCCTATTCTTCTCTGTAGTTCCTCTCAAGCATTGTCAGGTTGGTTAGGGAGCGTCGCTGCACAGCTATTTTCAGGTCTGTCCAGAGATGTTAGATCGGGTTCAAGACCCGGGTCTGGCTGGGCCATTCAAGGACATTCATAGACTTGTCCCAAAGCCACTCCTGTGTTGTCTTGTCTGTGTGTTTAGGGACATTATCCTGTTGGAAGGTGAACCTTTGCCCCACTCTGAGGTCCTGAGCACTCTGGATACAGCTTTTCATCAAGGATCTCTCTGTACTTTGCTGCGTTCATCTTTCCCTCGATCCTGACTAGTCTCCCAGTCCCTGACGCTGAAAAACATCCCCACAGCATGATTCTGCCACCCCCAATGCTTCTCCGGAAGTGGCTTCCATCTGGCCACTCGGCCCTATATATATATATCTTTTTTTAAATGTAACCTTTATATAACTAGGCAAGTCAGTAAAGAACAAATTCTATTTACAATGACAACCTACCCCAGCCAAACACAGACGACGCTGGGCCAATACTGCGTCCAGCGCTCCCAATCACGGCCGGATGTGATGCAGCCTGGATTCGAACCAGGGACTGTAGTGACGTCTCTTGCACTGAGATGCAGGGCCTGCTGCGCCACACATAAAGGCCTGATTGGTGGAGTGCTGCAGAGATGGTTGTCCTTCTGGAAGGTTCTCCCATCGCCATAGAGGAATTTTGGAGCTCTGTGAGAGTGACCATCGGGTTCTTGGCCCTTCTCCAACCCTTAAATAAATAAATAATTAAAAAAATAATTCAAAAAGGGCCTTCTCTCCCGATTGCTCAGTTTGGCCCGGGCGGCCAGCTCTAGGACGAGTCTTGGTGGGTCCAAACTTCTTCCACTTAAGAATAATGGAGGCCACTGTGTTCTTGGGGACCTTCAATGCTGTAGAAATGTTTTGGTACTGTTCCCCAGAACTGTGCCTCGACGCAATCCTGTCTCAGAGCTCTACGAACAATTCCTTCGACCTCTTGGCTTGGTTATTAGTCTGACATTCACTGTCAACTGTGGGACCATATATAGACAGGGTTGTGCTTTTTCAAATAATGTCCAAACAATTGAATTTACCACAGGTGTAATCCAATCAAGTTATAGAAACATCTCAAGGATGATCAATGGAAACAAGATGCACCTGAGCTTAAAAAAAACAACTGTTTTCACTTTGTCATTATGGGTTATTGTGTGTAGATTGATGAGAATTTTTTTAAATAACGGAACAAAATGTGGAAAAAGTGAAAGGGGCTGAATACTTTCTGAATGCACTGTAAAGGTTGATTGCACAATCTGCTTCCTGCTGACTAGAGAGAAACAAGATATGTTTCTGTATAAAACGGCCACTTTAAATCTAAGTTTCTCAACAAGCTCATTCGTATGCTTTATAAACTATAAGTCATTGTCAAACAATAAGTATTTGAAGTATGAGTATGCATCCTGCAGACATTAACCCTTGACTTTGGGGGTGACATTACTCTTGTAATCACTCAGCTCAGCAGATAGTCAATGGTGATCTTGTCCCGTCACATGCTGTCAGCTTCAAGCACAGGGTCCGTGATAGTGTAATGACTAGCATCGACTTCACTGGCATCCTTGGAGCTCTCTGTCCTTGCAGTCATAGATGCTCAGTTGCAGACCAGCAGATTGTCTAGATGTATAGAATGTAGAATATATTCCAACTATGGTGTGTTGTGATTATGCTCCGTATAAAATGATATAATACTGATATGTTTTAATATGTGATCATTGTCTTCTCTCTCCCTCTCTCCCTCTCTCTCAGAGATGGACTCGGTGCGGATCCTGCTTTACTCTCTCATCTTCCTGCTCAGCGTCTTTGGCAACCTTCTGATCATTGTGGTCCTGACGGTCAACAAGCGCATGCGCACGGTCACCAACTCCTTCCTGCTTTCGCTGGCGGTCAGTGACCTGATGATGGCTGTCTTCTGCATGCCCTTCACACTCATCCCCAACATGCTGGAGGACTTCATCTTTGGAGCCGCCATGTGTAAAACGGTCACCTACTTCATGGGTAAGATTGTGGCTGTGTTCCAGACGGTCTGCAAAGCAGTTGCACTGCACAAATTCACCAATGATTGAATAGCATGTAATCTACATTGCAGTCGAGCATCAGATTGCATTATTATATTGGTGTAGTTACTGACATGGGCAAGACTTATCCAGGCATTATGAGATTTGGTGCAATAACAGCTTTGCAGACAGGCTGGATATTACTGGCCTGGAACTGTCACATAGATCTGAAAGCAATGCATTACATATTTTCAGTATTCTTACTAGATATCAGAGCATAATTAGGTTCTGGAGTCAATCATCTTTAAACAGTGGTTTGAGAAGTCTCTTCCTAGTGACATCCTGTTTTGGAGTCGTAACAACAGCCAAAGGGGAATTAACTGTAGCTCATTTATGCTGAGGTCAGGGCGGACACAACCCATCATGCCAGAGCCAGTTGGACTGTCATATGTCCGCAGGAGTGTGACTTACTGATGAGCTGGCCTTTCATCAGGCTGAGCCCAATTGACCACAATGCCTCCCTGAGTCAGAGAGAGAAAAAAGAGAGGAGAGTGAGTAAGAGGGAGTGAGAGTGAGAGAGAGGGGGGAGAGGGGCAGACAGAGAACACGAGAGAGAGAGAGAGAACGAGAGAAAGAGAGAGAGAGAGGAAGTTTCAAATTTCACATTTTTTTTGTCATGTAAGGGATAAACATGCTATACACTGTCCTAGAAAATGCTTATTTGCAGATTCCTTCCTGACAATGCAACAACAATAAGAAATAAAAAATATATAATAATACGAACATGAAGTAAATTGCTCCGTAAAATATATTTTTTAAATGTATAGTACAGGACGACACATTTTACTGTCCAACATGTATTTTGGGGAAGGGGGGATTGGGGGGCAAGTATTTAATTGTGAATAATTTAGCAATCATAATAAGAGTCTGGTAGCAGCAGTTGCGATGTTTGTGTAGCATGAATGTGTGTTGTCGTAGAAATTCATTCTGAGAGAGACTGTCACTTCTTCAAACAATCAAGTTCAAGTTCAAATCCTCGAGCTGACAAGGCACAAATCTCTCGTTTTACCCCTGAACAGGCAGTTAACCCACTGTTCCTAGGCCATCATTGAAAATAAGAATTTGTTCATAACTGACTTGCCTAGTTAAATAAAGGTACAATAAAATTTTAAAAAATGTAAACTTGTTTTTCAACACTCCACACATTTCTTGTTAATAAACTATTGTTTTGGCAAGTCGGTTAGGACATCTACTTTGTGCATGACACAAGTAATTTTTCCAACAATTGTTTACAGGCAGATTTTTACACTTATAAATCACTGTATCACAATTCCAGTGGGTCAGAAGTTTACATACACTAAGTTGACTGTGCCTTTAAACAGCTTGGAAAATTCCAGAAAATGATGTCATGGCTTTAGAAGCTTCTAATAGGCAAATTTATGTCATTTGAATAAATTGGAAGTGTACCTGTGGATGTATTTCAAGGCCTACCTTCAAACGCAGTGCCTCTTTGCTTGACATCATGGGAAAATCATAAGAAATTTGCCAAGACCTCAGAAAAGAAATTGTAGACCTCCACAAATCTGGTTCATCCTTGTGAGCCATTTCCAAACGCCTGAAGGTACCACGTTCATCTGTACAAACAAATGTACACAAGTATAAACACCATGGGACCACGCAGCCGCCACTCAGGAAGGAGATGCGTTCTGTCTCCTGGAGATGAGACGTACTTTGGTGCGAAAAGTGCAAATCAATCCCAGAACAACAGCAAAGGACCTTGTGAAGATGCTGGAGGAAACAGGAACAAAAGTATATATATCCAAGGTAAAACGAGTCTTATATAAACTGAAAGGCCGCTCAGCAAGGAAGAAGCCACTGCTCCAAAACCGCCATTAAAAGGCCAGACTACTGATTGAAACTGCACAAAGATCATACTTTTTGGAGAAATTACCTATTTTCTGATGAAACAAAAATAGAATTGTTTGGCCATAATGACCATTGTTATGTTTGGAGGAGAAAGAGGGAGGCTTGCAAGCCGAAGAACACCATCCCAACCATGAAGCACGGGGGTGGCAGCATCATGTTTGGGGGGTGTTTTACTGCATGAGGGACTGGTGCACATATATGTCAATCATGAGGGAGTAAAATGAAGTGGCTGTATTAAAGGAACATCTCAAGATATCAGTCAGGAAGTTAAAGCTTGGTCGCAAATGGGTCTTCCAAATGGACAATGACCCCAAGCATTCTTCCAAACTTGTTGCAAAATGGCTTAAGGACAACAAAGTCAAGGTATTGGAGTGGCCATCACAAAGCCCTGACCTCATTCCCATAGAACATTTGTGAGCAGAAATGAAAAAGTGTGCGCGAGCAAGGAGGCCTACAAACCTGACTCAGTTACACCAGCTCTGTCAGGAGGAATGTGCCAAAGTTGTCCCCAACCTATTGTGAGAAGCTTGTGGAAGGCTACCCAAAAAGTTGGACCCAAGTTAAATAATTTAATGGCAATGTTGCCAAATACTAACTGAGTGTATGTAAACTTCTGACCCACTGTAAATGTGATGAAAGAAATAAAAGCTGAAATAAATCATTCTCTCTACTATTATTCTGACATTTCACATTCTTAAAATTAAGTGGTGATCCTAGCTGACCTAAAACAGGGATTTTTTGCTAGGATTAAATGTCAGGAATTAAATGTATTTGACTAAGGTGTATGTAAACTTCCGACTTCAACTGTATCTATTTGTGTGATCTGCCTTATTCATATAATGCAGTTAGAAACATCACTCTGAAGCAGACAAGAAAAAGCAATGGGCAAAAGTTTCATCAGCCAAAAGCAACCAATGCACAGGGCTATTAGGACTTTCTTTCTTCAGGCATTGATTTTGTGCCTAGGCACAGCAAAATTGCCCATTAATGCCTGCACATAAAGAGTCACCATCAGTCCCAATGACTGGCTAAAGGTAGATGATGTACATTATATAGATGTCCTGTATATATTGATGAAGTGTGTTGTTAACCTCTTCATGTGTAAGTTCTAAATATGAATAACGGCCCTTACAATGTGAGTTCTTCTTGCATGCGATACCATAATTCTATGTTGCATTTTGCCATTGTTCTCTGCACCCCTCACTGCATCAAGACCACATTTTCCGCTTAATATTCGGCTTTACATAACCATTCAATCCCTTATCCCTTCTGCATATGGTAGTAGCAGTGAGTATCTATATTATTATTGATAAATCTCTTATTATTATAATCTATATTATGGTATTATCTGAAAGAGGCTTTGGTGTTAGCCTGTCTGAGTGCGGGGACTTTGGCATGAGTGAGGCAAGGTTGTAGATATAATGAGTTATCTATGGAGCTAGACAGGATTATCTAGATTTATATTTTGGCGTCATCTATGGGCTGAATGTTATGTGGGTGGACCAGCTATCGATCTCCTTCCAAAACATGGTTACATTTGTATTAACTTAAAGTATTACTAACTACAAACCGCCCTAAAACGGTTTCACCCAAATCTGGCAACCCCATTTAGCTTTCGCACTACAGCTAGGCTAGGCAGTAGGCTTGTATTTGAGGTGATAATCTGTGAGGTGAAAACATTCATTTGCTTTGTGATTTGTTAGAAACTATAAACGACTTGTCAAGTCATGTGCCCCGGTTCTTGTATTTACTGTAACAAGCACATCGAAGATTTGTACTATGCTGAAAAGTGGCCAAACTAAATTCATCTTATTCAGTCAATGGGCGCAGCCATCTTTGACTTTGTTAATTTGTGTCTTATAGTCAATGGCATTTTGGGGTTAGGGAGTTTTCATTGGTCAAACATAAACAAACATGTCTGCAATCATGAAGATTTTAGCCGCTGTTAGCTTAGCTGACACGTACCTCTATAATATTACATTTCTCCCTTGTGCTCACCAGAGATGTGGTACATTGTAAACAAGTCTAGCTGTTAGGTTGCAAATTTATGTTTTTTGTCAGCTTGTTTTTTAGACTGGTTTATGGAATGAGTTTGGCTGTGGATGTGTTCCGTGTGATGCTTGGATGCTATTGTTTGCACTTGTAAAATTGAGGAATAAAGTTGTGAAAACCTTTATTTTCCATCAGTAAGTAACATTGTTTAGATGCTTTTCAGACAACAACGCCATTTAGATGTGTTTGTTATATGTAGACGTTCTGTTACTTCTGTTCCAGTCACATATTTGCGATGGTACGCTGCAGGGACCAATCAAAAAATATCACAAATATGTGACCGTACGCTTGAAAAGGTTACGGGTCCAAGGAGCCATTTTTATCTCAATATCAAATAATTTCTGGGTAAGAATGAAGAAGTATCTTAATGTAATTGTTTCAAATTAAAATGAACAAAAATAGCTTCTTAGCAAAGAGCAATTTGTCAAGAAAGAATTTAGCTCGGACTGTCTGGGAGTGGTCTGAATTGTGAGGGGAAAACTGAATGCCGTGGCTGCGAATACAGAGTTGTCTGTCACCTGCCGCCCCTCCGGAAACCTTTTAATCAAAGCTAAGGCTACATATGACATTCTGTGCATGTGTTATTTTACATACACTACATAGCTGCTGCTCACACTACCCCTCTCTCGATTCCCCATTTTCTGTAGTCTGCCTCATATTCCTGAACATTTTAAATAAACAAAAACATGCAGCGATTTGAATGAACATTCACAAAAATATATATCGAAGGCTATACAACCTCTGTCTGTTGTAATGGATATTGCAGTTGAACAAGCAGGACACAGTCCCTTAACATCGCATTGGAGCAAAAACAATCACTGATGATGTAGGCTAATCTTGTACTTTCTACCATATTGTAGCCACTAGCCACTTTGGACTGTCTGTCTGTCTCCAGCTTAGCCAATGTTCGGAATGATGATGAAAATATAACATTAAATCGCTCGTGATTGATATGCTACCTAGTTTAGAGGAGCATCAAATTAACACATCCACGCTAGACATCAAAAACAATGAGAATACACAAGGACCTCTATTGTTTAGGATGGCGACCAGCCACTCGGTAGCTATCAATTTATGAACTACAAACCAATTCAAGGCCACCCCGTGAGGGGATCTTGCAAGAATTCTACTTGGACTGCTGAAATCCCTTGTTGTGGAGAGTTGAAGACCGTTGGTTCCAGACATGATGTACGTAAGAGAATCCATTTCGATCTCACCTATCTTTACCCTGATTGTGTGTAATCTGTATCTGTTGCGTTATTATTACTATCTACACTGAACAAAAATATAAACGCAACATATAAAGTGTTGGTTCCATGTTTAATGAGCTGAAATAAAAGATTCCTGAAATGTTCCATATGCACAAAAAGTGTATTTCTCTCAAATGTTGTACACAAATGTAATTTCATCTAACTCAGCAATAAAATAAGTGTCCTCTCACTGTCAACTGTGTTTATTTTCAGCAAACTTAACATGTGTAACATAACAAGATTCAACAACCGAGACATAAACTGAACAAGTTCCACAGACATGTGACTAACAGAAATTGAATAATGTGTTCCTGAACAAAGGGGGAGTCAAAATCAAAAGTAACAGTCAGTATCTGGTGTGGCCACCAGCTGCATTAAGTACTGCAGTGCATCTCCTCCTCATGGACTGCACCAGATTTGCCTCTTCTTGCTGTGAGATGTTACCCCACTCTTCCACCAAGGCACCTGCAAGTTGCCAGACATTTCTGGGGGGAATGGCCCTAGCCCTCACCCTCCGATCCAACAGTTCCCAGATGTGCTCAATAGGATTGAGATCCGGGCTCTTCGCTGGCCATGGCAGAACACTGACATTCCTGTCTTGCAGGAAATCACGCACAGAACGAGCAATATGGCTGGTGGATTTGTACAGGCCAGAGTCCAGAGTACAGGCCTCGGTGTAACGCTCATTTCTTGGACGATAAACATCCCTCACCCCTGGTGAGACAGAACCGCGACTCGTCAGTGAAAAGCACTTTTTGCCAGCGAGGGTGGGTTTGTGCCTATAGTCAACGTTGTTGCCGATGATGTCTGCTGAGGACCTGCCTTTACAGCAAGCCTACAAGCCTTCAGTCCAGCCTCTCTCAGCCTTTTGCAAACAGTCTGAGCACTGATGGAGGGATTGTGTGTTCCTGGTGTAATTCGGGCAGTTGTTGCCATCCTGTACCTGTCCCGCAGGTGTGATGTTCAGATGGACCGATTCTGTGCAGGTGTTGTTACACCTGGTCTGCCACTGCGTGGATGATCAGCTGTTCATCCTGTCTCCCTGTGGCGATGTCGTAGGCGTCTCACAGTACAGACATTGCAATTTATTGCCTTGGCAACATTTGCAGCCCTCATGCCTCCTTGCAGCATGCCTAAGGCACATTCACGCAGATGAGCAGGGACCATTAATTGTTCATGGTTCATTGAACAAGCATGGACAACAGTGTTTAAACCCTTTACAATGAAGGACAGGATCCTGAAAAAGGGACGTTTCTTTTTTGCTGAGTTTATGTTAGTGAGGATTTCTCCTTTGCCAAGATAATCCATCCACCTGACAAGGTGTGGCATGTCAAGATATATAAAATATGCGGTATTGTCACACAACATAATGCTACAGATGTCTAAAGTTTTGAGGGAGTGTGCAATTGGCATGCTGACGGCAGGAATATCCTCCAGAGCAATTGGCAGGAAATTTAATGTTAATTTCTCTACCGTAAGCCGCCTCCAAAGTCATTTTAGAGAATTTGTGACTCGTTTCAGGAAACTAGTGTCACGACTCCCACCGAAGGTGGCTCATCTTCCTGTTCGGGCGGCGGTCGTCGTCACCGGTCTAACTAGCTGCCACCGATCCCCTTTTCCTTTTCTGTTAGTTTTGTCTTATTGGTTGCACCAGACTGGTTATGCCTTTTTCTTGATTTTTTCCGGACTGTGTGGTCCTGTGTTTGGGCTGGACTTTTGTATGCGCCTGGCTTTTGGTGTGACCGTTTTGTACCGGAATAAATATTAAGATTATCCTAAAACCTCTGCTCTCTGCACCTGACTCCGCCCCCACTACTCCTAGAAGACGTGACCATCTTTGGAGGAGCGCCTCCTCCATCATCCATCATACAGCCATCCTCCATCGTATCGGGTCAGCAATGGAGAGAATGGACCGATGGGAGAGGAGTGGTCTCCCTACCTCGCCTCCAGCTCTTCCTTCGATGACTCAACCCACTCCTCCAGTGGCGTCCGGCCCCAGCGCACTCCATCTCGCGCCCCCGAGGGAGTACGATGGAGCGGCTGAAGATTGCCGGGGATTTTTGCTCCAGCTCGAGCTACACCTGGCTACCGTTCGGCCGACACCTTCGGGTTAGGAGAGTGTGAGCGTCCTCGTCTCCTGCCTGACGGGCAGAGCCCTGGAGTGGGCCAATGCTGTTTGGAATAGCCCACACTATGCCAGGGACCACTACCCAGAGTTCACCCGCCGTTTCCGGGCCGTGTTCGACCACCCTCCAGAGGGCCAAGCGGCGGGTGAACGGCTGGTCCACCTTAGGCAGGAGAAGAGGAGCGCGCAGGACTTTGCGCTGGAGTTCCGGACCTTGGCCACTGGGGCGGGGTGGAATGACAGGGCCCTGATGGACCACTACCTGTGTAGGCTCCGGGAGGATGTCCGCAGGGAGCTAAGTTGTCGGGACGCCACTTCCTCCCTCGATGAACTCATAGACATGTCGATCCGACTGGACAATCTGCTAGCTGCTCGCGGGCGCGTGGGACCGGAGGAGGCTCCTCCTGCACCAGCTGTGGTCGGAGAGGACACACTTCCGATCGGTGGTGGAGGAGCTCGTCTGGGAGTTGAGAGGGCAGGCGGAATACTTTTTTTTATTACCTTTATTTAACTAGGCAAGTCAGTTAAGAACAAATTCTTATTTTCAATGACGGCCTACGAACAGTGGGTTAACTGCCTGTTCAGGGGCAGAACGACAGATTTGTACCTTGTCAGCTCGGGGATTTGAACTTGCAACCTTCCGGTTACTAGTCCAACGCTCTAACCACTAGGCTACCCTGTCACCCCAGGTGAGTCAGCACCAAACTCACCCAGAGCTCCTGTTTGTTTAATAAAAAATAATAATAATAAAAATAAAAATAAAAAATAAAAAATAAAAAAAATAAAATGTGTTTTCTCCCTCTCTCCAGCATAAGGCGCTAGTCGATTCAGGCCCGGTTTGGGAACTTTATGGATTGCGGACTCGCTCATAGGTTTGGGATTCCGTTGGTGCCGATAGATCCACCCTTCCCCGTGCACACCTTAGATAGTCAACCTTTAGGGTCAGGGCTGGTCAGGGAGGCCACGGTTCCATTGGACATGGTAACGCAGGGGATTCATAGGGAGCGGATTAGTCTCTTCCTTATCGATTCACCTGCGTTTCCAGTGGTGCCGGGGTTTCCCTGGCTGGCTTGTCACAATCCCAGGATTTCATGGAAATGGGGCTCTCCAGGGGTCGGTCAGAGGAGTGTTCAGGTAGGTGTATAGGAGTTTCCATCGGTGCCACGTCGGTGGAAAGTCCAGACCAGGTTTAGACTGTGCGCATCCCCTCAGAATATGCCGATTTGGCTATCGCCTTCTGTAAGAAGAGGGCGACCAAATGACCACCTCATCGACGGGGGATTGCGCGATAAACCTCCAGGTAAACTCTACACTTCCCAGGAGTCACGTGTGCCCATTGTCACAGGAGGAGACGTTGCATATGGAGACATATGTCACTGATTCTCTGTGGCAGGTGTACATTCGGCCCTCCCGTCACCCGTCTCCTCAAGTTAATTTTTTGTGGAAAAAAGGAGGGAGGTCTGCGTCGGTGCATTGATTATCGAGGTCTCAATTCCATCACAGTGGGGTTTAGTTACCCGCTACCGATCATCGCTACGGCGGCAGAATCTTTTCACTGAGCGCATTTTTTCACAAAACTGGACCTCAGGAGAGCGTATAATCTGGTGCGTATTCAGGGAGGAGATGAGTGGAAAACCGCGTTTAGTACCACATCTGGCCATTATGAGTCCCTTATCATGCCGTATGGGTTAAAGAATGCACGCGCCGCGCATGTGTCTCTGGTGTGCAAGGTACTTGGGCGACTGCTGGAGCATGACCTGTACGTTAAGGCTGAGAAATGTATGTTCTCCAAACGAGCCGTTTCCTTCCTGGGTTATCGCATTTCCACCTCGGGGGTGGTGATGGAGTGTGACCGTGTTAAGGCCGTGCGTAATTGGCCGACTCCGACCACAGGAAAGGAGGTGCAGCGGTTTTCAGGGTTTGCTAATTACTACCAGAGGTTTATCGGGGGATTTGGCCAGGTGGCGGCTCCCATTACCTCACTGCTGAAGGGGGGGCCGGCGCGTTTACGTTGGTCGGCAGAGGCGGACAGAGCTTTCAATCGGTTGAAGGCGCTGTTTATCGATGCTCCCGTGTTGGCACATCTGGACCCCTCTTTGGCGTTCATAGTGGAGGTGGCTGGGGTTGGGGCTGTTCTATATCACAGCGCTCGGGCACGCCACCAAAGCTCCACCTGCGCTTTCTTTTCGAAGAGGCACAGTCCGGCGGAGTGAAACTATGATGTGGGGGACTGGGAGTTGTTAGCTGTGGTAAAGGCCCTGAAGGTGTGGAGACACTTTCTTGAGGGGGCCAAGCACCCTTTCCTCATCTGGACTGACCACCGTAATCTGGAGTAAATCCAGGCAGCGAGGAGACTGAATCCGCGTCAGGCAAGGTGGGCCATGTTTTTTACCCGATTTAGGTTCACTCTCTCTTACAGACCAGGTTCCCTCAGTACGAAGGCCGACGCGCTGTCCCATCTCTATGACACAGAGGACCGGCCCATCGGTCCTACTCCCATAATTCCAACTTCATGGCTGGAAGTTACCCTCCCCGTTGCACAACGGCCGTGGTCTCATCTGTCGGTGGACTTTCTTACAGATCTTCCCCCGTCTCAGGGCAACATTACTATTCTGGTCGTTGTGGATTGGTTTTCCTTCCGTCTCCTCCCATTGCCTGGTCTCCCTACGGCCCTACAGACTGCTCAGGCCCTGTTTATCCACGTCTTCCGGCACTATGGGGTGCCTGAGGACATCGTTTCTGATCGGGGTCCCCAGTTCACGTATCAAGTGTGGAGGGCGTTTATGGAGCGTCTGGGGGTCTTAGGTCAGCCTGACCTCTGGTTATCACCCCGAGAGTAATGGGCAGGTGGAACCAGGAGGTGGGTAGGTTTCTGCGGTCGTATTGCCAGGACCGGCCAGGAGAATGGGGGAGGTACGTCCCATGGGCGAAGGTGGCTCAGAATTCACTCCGCCACTCCTCTATGAACATGCCACCGTTCCAATGCGTGTTGTGCTACCAGCCAGTCCTGTCACCATGGCATCAGAGTCAGACCGAGGCTCCTGTGGTGGAGGAGTGGGTGCAAGCGCTCTAAGGACACCTGGAGGGCCATCCAGGAATCACTTAAGCAAGCTGGTGGACGGCAGAAGAGGAGCGCTGACCGCCACCGCAGTGAGGCCCCCGTATTCGCACCGGGGGACAGGGTCTGACTCTCGACCCAAAACCTGCCCCTCCGCCTGCCCTGCTGTCAGCTGGGGCCGCAGTGTGTGGGGCCGTTTAAAACGAGGTGTGTTATAGATTACAACTCATATTTTACTATCGGATTAACCCCTCGTTTCATGTTTCTCTCCTCAGGCCAGTGGTAGCTGGTCCCCTGCAGGAAGGTGAGGTTCCGGAGGTCCCTCCCCGGCGTACACAGTACGTGCTGTTCTGGACTCTAGACACCGGGTGAGGGGCCTGCAGTACCTCATGGCCTGGGAGGGGTACGGTCCGGAGGAGAGGTTCTGGGTACCGGTGGGGGACATCTTGGATCCGTCACTGCTGAGGGATTTCCATCGCCTCCATCCGGATCGCCCTGCGCCTCGCCCTCTGGGTTGCCCTCGAGGCCGGTGTTGGCGCGCTGCGGGAGCCGCACGTCAGGGGGGGGGGTTACTGTCACGACTCCCACCGAAGGTGGCTCCTCTTCCTGTTCGGGCGGCGCTCGGCGGTCGTCGTCACCGGTCTACTAGCTGCCACCGATCCCCTTTCATTTTCTGTTAGTTTTGTCTTACTGGTTGCACCTGTTTTGTGGTTGTGCCTTTTTCTTTATTTTTTTTCCGGACTGTGTGGTCCTGTGTTTGGGCCGGTCTTTTGTATGGTGCCTGACCATTTTGTACCGGAATAAATATTACGATTATCCTAAAACCTCTGCTCTCTGCGCCTGACTCCGCACCCACTAGTCCTAGAAGACGTGACAACTAGGCGTATTTCGCGCATCACTACTTCACAGGAGAGCCATTTGAACGTAAACTTTTTAAAAATGCATTTTTTGGCAGAAATCCCTTCTGGAATATTGGAACTTTAATGTGCCGTAATAACAAACTTGTATGCCATCTGTAAATGCAAATGAAAGTATTACATTTCAAGCCTAGCTGGTTTAGCCACAGAAAAAGACAGCAACTTTCTCACTAGCCATGATTGACTGAGATAAATCAAATCAAATCAAATTTGCCACATACATATGGTTAGCAGATGTTAATGCGAGTGTAGCGAAATGCTTGTGCTTCTAGTTCCGACAATGCAGTAATAACCAACGAGTAATCTAACCTAACAATTCCACAACTACGGTTGTTGTTCTTGATGATATTTATGGTCTTCCTGTGACATCGGGTGGTGTAGGTGTCCTGGAGGGCAATAGTGTTCCCCCGGTGATGCGTTGTGCAGACCTCACTACCCTCTGGAGAGCCTTACGGTTGTGGGCGGAGCAGTTGCCGTACCAGGCGGTAATACAGCCCGACAGGATGCTATTGATTGTGCATCTGTAGAAGTTTGTGAGTGCTTTTGGTGACAAGCCGAATTTCTTCAGCCTCCTGAGGTTGAAGAGGCGCTGCTTGCGCATTCTTCACCACGCTGTCTGTGTGGGTGGACCAATTCAGTTTGCCCGTGATGTGTACGCTGAGGAACTTTAAACTTACTACCCTCTCCACTACTGTCCCGTCAATGTGGATAGGGGAGTTCTCCCTCTGCTGTTTCCTGAAGTCCACAATCATCTCCTTTGTTTTGTTGACGTTGAGTGTGAGGTTATTTTCCTGACACCACACTCCGAGGGCCCTCACCTCCTCCCTGTAGGCCGTATCGTCGTTGTTGATAATCAAGCATGGCCACGCAGTCGTGGGTGAACAGGGACCCCACCCTTGTGGGGCCCCAGAGTTGAGGATCAGTGGGGTGGAGATGTTGTTACCTACCCTCACCACCTGGGCGCGGCCCGAAGTCCAGTACCCAGTTGCACAGGGCGGGGTCAAGACCCAGGGTCTCGAGCTTGATGACGAGTTTGGAGGGTACTATCGTGTTAAATGCTGAGCTGTAGTCGATGAACAGCATTCTCACATAGGTATTCCTCTTGTCCAGATGGGTTAGGGCAGTGTGCAGTGTGGTTGCGATTGTGTCGTCTGTGAACCTATTGGGGCGGTAAGCAAATTGGAGTGGGTCTAGGGTGTCAGGTAGGGTGGAGTTGATATGGTCCTTGACTAGTCTCTCAAAGCACGTCATCATGAAGTGCTTTGAGAGACTAGTCAAGGACCATATCAACTCCACCCTACCTGACACCCTAGACCCACTCCAATTTGCTTACCGCCCCAATAGGTTCACTAGCTCAGTTACCTTAGCTTTCTTGGGAACAGGAACAATGGTGGCCCTCTGAAGCATGTGGGAACAGCAGACTGGGATAAGGATTGATTGAATATGTCCGTAAACACACCAGCCAGCTGGTCTGCGCATGCTCTGAGGACGCGGCTGGGGATGCCGTCTGGGCCTGCAGCCTTGCGAGGATTAACACGTTTAAATGTTTTAATCACGTCGGCCACGGAGAAGGAGGGGGGGCCCATAGTCCTTGGTAGCAGGCCACGTCGTTGGCACTGTATTATCCTCAAAGCGGGCAAAGAAGGTGTTTAGGTTGTCTGGAAGCAAGACGTACAGTATGTGTCCGTGACGTGTCTGGTTTTCTATTTGTAGTCCGTGATTGCCTGTAGACCCTGTCACATACGTCTCGTGTCTGAGCCGTTGAATTGCGACTCCACTTTGACCCTAAACTGACATTTAGCTTGTTTGATTGCCTTGTGGAGGGAATAACTACACTGTTTGTATTCGGCCGTATTCCCGGTCATCTTTCCATTGTTAAATGCGGTGGTTCGCGCTTTCAGTTTTGCGCGAATGCCGCCACCTATCCACGGTTTCTCGTTAGGGTAGGTTTTAATGGTCACAGTGGGAAAAACCTCTCACTTGCTCATCCTTATAAACTCACACAGTGAATCAGCGTAGACATCTATTTTATTCTCTGAGGCTGCCCGGAACATGTCCCAGTGGAGTTCCTCGAGGGCCGTTGTGGTGTTGACTCGGGGGGGGGGGGGATATACATCGCAGTGACAATGACCGACGTGAATTCTCGTGGGAGATAATAGGGACGACATTTGATTTTGAGGAATTCTAGGTCCGGTGAACAGAAGGACTTGTGTTCCTGTATATTGTTATTTTTGAATGAGCAGTCGTTCATGTGCAAAGTATTTAATTCTCATGAGCATAGTTTCCACATGTATGTACCAGCCCACTCTCTTTGTCTCTCCCGCTCTCTTTATCTTGCCCCTCCCTTTCATTGTGTAACAAGCCGTCATATTGGGTTAGTCCACCATGGACTTTTCATTGAATTATGAAGTAATCAACCTATAATCTATCCTGTGTGTGTGTTTATGTAATTCTGTGTGAGTATTTAGTTAATTTAGAGATCTAACATTGAGCAGGACAGAACGACAATGGTGTGATTCCATCAGTGTGGGGCTATTTGTCTGAAATGTAATGCTCTTCGTGTCTTTACTTAATTATAAGCTTAAGAGGCTTTATCATTTGTCTTTACTTTTTTAGCGGCCTACGAGCATCTCTCTGATGTGGCAAGCCTGCTCAAATACATAGAAGATGTTTATCACTATCAGACCTGGTAATATAGTATTTGTTTTCTTTAATTAAAATATTTTTCCTGCTTAATTGAACTTCCCTTGCTCAATGGAGACAATGTAATTGTCTCAAAAGTTTAAACCCCGTCCATCAGGCACTCCAGACAGAAAACAAGTACCATTTGAACCCAGGTCTGATCACTGTTGATAGTCATTTTAATCTCTCTTATTGACCCTACCCCTTCCCTGCATTCCTATAGGGCTCTCCGTCAGCATCTCCACCTTCAGCCTGGTCGCCATAGCAATCGAGAGGTACAGCGCCATCTGCAACCCACTGAAGTCGCGAGTGTGGCAGACTCGTTCCCATGCCTACCGGGTCATCGCCGCCATCTGGGTGTTGTCGTTGGTCATGATGGTGCCCTACCCAGTGTTCAGCCACCTCAAGTCCTTCCCCAAACCTGACCGAACTACGGGACACATGTGCCGCCTGGAATGGCCAAGCGGTGGGGTGGAACAGACGTGGTGAGTGAGTTTCTGACTGGAGACCTCTAGTGCAGTGGTCAGAACTGGTTTCTGACCGGTCCCTGAGTTTCCTGACGCTAATTAAGTCAGTTCTCGAGTGGTATTTTCAAAGTAAGCCGTTATCAAAGGAACATAGATTGCCAGTCCATTGTACAAAAAAGTATCTTGAGTTTGTTCTGTCTGTTTTTATGTTTGATTGCTTTTATTGAATAGATTTGTTTCAAAATAAATTGTTTTTCCCCCACATTTCTGATCAGGGAAGCAATGAAGTGTTTCATGCTGTTTTCATTATATTTCCACTTATATTAAATTTGCCCAAAAATAATGCCTTCCCCCTGCAAGACTGAACAGAATCGTCATAGCCGGACATTTCGGAGCACCACATCAACATCTAAGGCAAAGCAATTATATTATTAGGCGGAGTAGTTCGCATTGACTCAGGGCTAGTGAAGCAGTTTTAGAAGGTAATTACACTCTAAAGACCAGCAGTTTATTAAACACTGGTCGACGATTAGTAATATCGCTAGAATATATCTGCATCTGCAGTTCAAGTTTAGTCTTTTTCTGTAGAAACTGTTGCTGTTAAGTTTGGGCACAGAGGACTATTCATCAATTTGCCCATAAACAAACAGAGAGACTGTGGAGTAGAGCAATTAAAGGAAGATTGACATTCTCCAAGGGTTCTCCCCAGCCTCATACAGCTCTCTCGTCTCTCTCCTCCAGACCATACTTCTTATCTTTTACACTAAATAAGCTCTCTCTCTGCAGACCTTACTACTTGAATTGTAGTTGTTCACTGATTGCAGACTGTTAAAACCTTTCCAGACTTTACTTGTTTTTCTTTTACACTACAACCCTAAGAGTCCTTTGGGGATCTACAGTGCATTCTGAAAGTATTCAGACATCTTGAATTTTTCCACATTTTGTTGCATTACAGCCTTATTCTACACACTATCCCCCTCAGCATTCTACACACAATACCCCATAATAACAAAGCAAAAAACGTGTATTTTTTGTATAAATAAATAAAAACGTAAATATCACATTTACGTAAGTATTCAGACCCTTTACTCTGTACTTTGTTGAAGCACCTTTGGCAGCTATTACAGCCTCGAGTGTTCTTGGGTATGGTGCTACAAACTTGGCACACCTATAGGAAGAGTTTCTCCCATTCTTCTCTTCAGATTCTCTCAAGATCTGTGATGTTGCTGCTCAGCTAAGCCACTCCTGCATTGCCTTGGTTGTGTGCTCAAAGTCAATGTCCGGTTGGAAGGTGAACCTTCGCCCCAGTCTGAGGTTCTAAGCACTCTGGAGCAGGCTTTCATCAAGGATCTCTCTTTACAGTTCGAACTACTAATTTTGAAAATTACTCTCTCCAGAAATAAGTCTCTCACGGTTGCCGCCTGCTACCGACCCCCCTCAGCTCCCAGCTGTGCCCTGGACACCATTTGTGAATTGATCGCCCCCCATCTAGCTTCAGAGTTTGTTCTGTTAGGTGACCTAAACTGGGATATGCTTAACACCTCGCCAGTCCTACAATCTAAGCTAGATGCCCTCAATCTCACACAAATCATCAAGGAACCCACCAGGTACAACCCTAACTCTGTAAACAAGGGCACCCTCATAGACGTCATCCTGACCAACTGGCCCTCCAAATACACCTCCGCTGTCTTCAACCAGGATCTCAGCGATCACTGCCTCATTGCCTGTATCCGCTACGGAGCCGCAGTCAAACGACCACCCCTCATCACTGTCAAACGCTCCCTAAAACACTTCTGTGAGCAGGCCTTTCTAATCGACCTGGCCCGGGTATCCTGGAAGGACATTGACCTCATCCCGTCAGTTGAGGATGCCTGGTCATTCTTTAAAAGTAACTTCCTCACCATTTTAGATAAGCATGCTCCGTTCAAAAAATGCAGAACTAAGAACAGATACAGCCCTTGGTTCACCCCAGACCTGACTGCCCTCGACCAGCACAAAAACATCCTGTGGCGGACTGCAATAGCATCGAATAGTCCCCGTGATATGCAACTGTTCAGGGAAGTCCGGAACCAATACACGCAGTCAGTCAGGAAAGCTAAGGCCAGCTTCTTCAGGCAGAAGTTTGCATCCTGTAGCTCCAACTCCAAAAAGTTCTGGGACACCGTGAAGTCCATGGAGAAGAAGAGCACCTCCTCCCAGCTGCCCACTGCACTGAGGCTAGGTAACACGGTCACCACTGATAAATCCATGATTATCGAAAACTTCAATAAGCATTTCTCAACGGCTGGCCATGCCTTCCGCCTGGCTACTTCAACCTCGGCCAACAGCTCCGCCCCCCCCGCAGCTCCTCGCCCAAGCCTCTCCAGGTTCTCCTTTAACCAAATCCAGATAGCAGATGTTCTGAAAGAGCTGCAAAACCTGGACCCGTACAAATCAGCTGGGCTTGACAATCTGGACCCTCTATTTCTGAAACTATCTGCCACCATTATCGCAACCCCTATTACCAGCCTGTTCAACCTCTCTTTCATATCGTCTGAGATCCCCAAGGATTGGAAAGCTGCCGCAGTCATCCCCCTCTTCAAAGGGGGAGACACCCTGGACCCAAACTGTTACAGACCTATATCCATCCTGCCCTGCCTATCTAAGGTCTTCGAAAGCCAAGTCAACAAACAGGTCACTGACCATCTCGAATCCCACCGCACCTTCTCCGCTGTGCAATCTGGTTTCCGAGCCGGTCATGGGTGCACCTCAGCCACACTCAAGGTACTCAACGATATCATAACCGCCATCGATAAAAGACAGTACTGTGCAGCCGTCTTCATCGACCTTGCCAAGGCTTTCGACTCTGTCAATCACCATATTCTTATCGGCAGACTCAGGAGCCTCGGTTTTTCGGATGACTGCCTTGCCTGGTTCACCAATTACTTTGCAGACAGAGTTCAGTGCGTCAAATCGGAGGGCATGCTGTCTGGTCCTCTGGCAGTCTCTATGGGGGTGCCACAGGGTTCAATTCTCGGGCCGACTCTTTTCTCTGTGTATATCAATGATGTCGCTCTTGCTGCGGGCGAATCCCTGATCCACCTCTACGCAGACGACACCATTCTATATACCTTCGGCCCGTCTTTGGACACTGTGCTATCTAACCTCCAAACAAGCTTCAATGCCATACAACACTCCTTCCGTGGCCTCCAACTGCTCTTAAACGCTAGTAAAACCAAATGCATGCTTTTCAACCGGTCGCTGACTGCACCCGCATGCCCGACTAGCATCACCACCCTGGATGGTTCCGACCTAGAATATGTGGACGTCTATAAGTACCTAGGTGTCTGGCTAGACTGCAAACTCTCCTTCCAGACTCATATCAAACATCTCCAATCGAAAATCAAATCAAGAGTCGGCTTTCTATTCCGCAACAAAGCCTCCTTCACTCACGCCGCCAAGCTTACCCTAGTAAAACTGACTATCCTACCGATCCTCGACTTCGGCGATGTCATCTACAAAATTGCTTCCAACACTCTACTCAGCAAACTGGATGCAGTCTATCACAGTGCCATCCGTTTCATCACTAAAGCACCTTATACCACCCACCACTGCGACTTGTATGCTCTAGTCGGCTGGCCCTCGCTACATATTCGTCGCCAGACCCACTTGCTCCAGGTCATCTACAAGTCCATGCTAGGTAAAGCTCCGCCTTATCTCAGCTCACTGGTCACGATGGCAACACCCATCCGTAGCACGCGCTCCAGCAGGTGTATCTCACTGATCATCCCTAAAGCCAACACCTCATTTGGCCGCCTTTCGTTCCAGTACTCTGCTGCCTGTGACTGGAACGAATTGCAAAAATCACTGAAGTTGGAGACTTTTATCTCCCTCACCAACTTCAAACATCAGCTATCTGAGCAGCTAACCGATCGCTGCAGCTGTACATAGTCTATTGGTAAATAGCCCACCCTTTTTCACCTACCTCATCCCCATACTGTTTTTATTTATTTACTTTTCTGCTCTTTTGCACACCAATATCTCTACCTGTACATGACCATCTGATCATTCATCACTCCAGTGTTAATCTGCAAAATTGTAATTATTTGCCTACCTCCTCATGCCTTTTGCACACATTGTATATAGACTCCCCCTTTGGTTTCTACTGTGTTATTGACTTGTTAATTGTTTACTCCATGTGTAACTCTTTGTTGTCTGCTCACACTGCTATGCTTTATCTTGGCCAGGTCGCAGTTGCAAATGAGAACTTGTTCTCAACTAGCCTACCTGGTTAAATAAAGGTGAAATGAAAAAATATATATAAAAAAAACTTTGCTCCGTTCATCTTTCCCTCGATCCTGACTAGTCTCCCAGTCCCTGCCGGTGAAAAACATGACTGTAGGGATGGTGCCAGGTTCCCTTCAGACTTGACACTTGGCATTCAGGCCATTGAGTTCAATCTTGGTTTCATCAGACCAGAGATTCTTGTTTCTCATGGTCTGAGAGTCCTTTAGGTGCCTTTTGTCAAACTCCAAGCAGACTGTCTTGTGCCTTTTACTGAGGAGTGGCTTCCATCTGGCCACTCTACCATAAAGGCCTGATTGGTGGAGTGCCGCAGAGATAGTTGTCCATTTGAAAGGTTCTCCCATCTCCACAGAGGAACTCTGGAGATCTGTCAGAGTGACCATCGGGTTCTTGGTCACCTCTCTGACCAAGGCCCTACTCCCACTATTCTTCAGTTTGACCGGGCGGCCAAATTTCTTCCATTTCTTTGTGGTTCCAAACTTCTTCCATTTCAGAATGATGGAGGCCACTGTGTTCTTGGGAACCTTCAATGCTACAGAAAGTTTTGGTATCCTCGATACAATCATGTCTCGGGGATCTATGGACAATTCCTTTGACCTCATGGCTTGGTTTTTGCTCTGACATGCACTGTCAACTGTTGGACCTCACCTAGACAGGTGTGGGCCTTTCCAAATCATGTCCAATCAATTTAATTTACCACAGGTGGAATCAAGTTGTAGAAACATCTTAAGGATGATGAATGGATGCACCTGAGCTCAATTTCAAGTCTCGTAGCAAAGGGTCTGAATATTTTTTTTATATAGATTTGCAAACATTTCTGAGGATTTATTGTTATTTCTGAGTATTTTTTGTTATTTAATCCATTTTAAAATAAGGCTGTAACCTAACAAAATGTGGACAAAGAGTCCATTTCTCTTAACAATGGCAGGCACAATCATTTTAATAGGATTTATATTTTAATTTGTATTGATATTAAAAAATTGATCAAAGCAGCGGTGACAGTAGATGTAATCAACAAACACACAATATAATACCTATCATTTTTTTATTATTACAATATACTTCAGAAAATATGCTATTGAAATATAACTTGTGACCTTAGTACTTTTGTACTTTTGGTGACCTCTTTGAGGCCAAGCATCTTGGTGTAATGGCTGAGTCCATTACGGGCTATTCCCCAAATTGGCTATTGAATCAGCGTGTCTAATTATGCTTACTAATGATGCCGGCCATGAAGAATTGTCAAATAATGTGAAACAGAAGTATTAGTGTAGCACCTGCTCCTCGCCCCTTTCTATGTTCTTCTCTGACAATAGAGAAAACAAAAGATGAACCGAAACCTCATCTATTTACTGCCTCTCTGTATGTCCTTCCTTCCTGTCACCATTTGTCCCCCAATCCCTGATGTGTGACCCACTATCAAACAGAGTACTGATGAAAAGCTTTGAGTATCAGAGGCTGCATTAATGAATGAATGAATGAATGAGAGCCTAACCTGCTGCAAAGGCTGATGGGAGATTAAAAATGAACCATCCATGGAGGATGTTCAGAGGAAAACACCCACGCACCCATTAGAATTTCACACAACGCAAAATAAAGGCTTCCTCTCTACTAATTCTCAAAGTGTGTGGAATGAACAATAGTGGATTTGTACTTTTTTTGTACACGGCCAAGTTGATAGTATCCGCATTGATGTGAAGATAATTGGAAAAATGTTAATTACCACCATAGAAATATTATTTTATTTTATGACCACAATGATCAAAGTAACTTTTTTCTCTTCCTGTCTGGCTTCCTGTCCCTCTTTACCTCTGTCTTTCTCTCCCTTTTTCTTTCCCTCCCCTTTTCTCTCAATTTCCCTCTTTTTCTTTCACTCCATGTTTCCTTCTCTTTCCCTCTTTCTTTCTCTCCTTTTTTCTCAGGTACATGCTGTTGCTTTTAATCTTGTTCTTCATCCCTGGGGTTGTGATGATCGTTGCCTATGGACTCATCTCCAGAGAGCTGTACCGGGGGATGAAGTTTGAGCTGGACCAAACCAGAGAGAACAGTTGTGAGACTCCTACACCACATGTATCTCCTGCCATGGATATGATTGAACAACTAATTTGTTTCTCACAAATAGAAAGTTATGTAAATGAAGTTGAGGTTTTGTGTTAGGGATTGGGGTTGGGGTTTTGAAATAGGGTGGTGCTGGGCAGAAGCAATTAGGGCAAGGACTAGGATTAGGGTTTTTAAAACAGGCAATGGTAAGGCTGGGGCCAGAATAAGGGTTTTGCATTCGTAACTATTTTCTCGAAGGCCTGTTTATTTGTGAATGCATGTTCCCCACAATGCAGGCTTATGTCACCAACTCTTTTCTCATCCTATTATTAGTAATGTGCTCTGTCTTTAACCTACACACTTACTCACCTACACACTTACACCCAATTCAGACCCACTTACACACTTCCATGTACATTCCACAGCACTGAAGAATGGCGTAAACACCACTGTGACCACCAGCAACAACGACACAGACGATGATGGCTGCTACATCCAGATACCGAAGAAGCCACCGTCCATGGAGCTGTCCACCCTCACCACCCCTACTCCGGGCCATCCTAAACCCAGAGTGTCCGCCGAGCACCCTCGAAGCAATACCTCGGAGGCTAAACTCTTGGCCAAGAAGCGCGTGATCCGCATGCTCATTATCACTGCCATTCTCTTCTTCCTCTGCTGGATGCCCCTGTACACGGCCAACACGTGGAAGGCATTTCACATCAGCTCAGCCCACCGGCTCCTCTCGGGGGCACCCATCTCGTTCATCCACCTATTGAGCTACACATCGGTGTGCGTCAACCCCGTTATCTATTGTTTCATGAATACACGCTTCCGCAAGGCGTTGCTCACCACCTTCGCCCACAGCCGTCCGCCCTGCTGTCGGCGCCGCCGGGAGAGGCGGAACGGCGGGGATGATGAGATGACAGTGACGGGGACTATGGGTCCTTTGTCCATGTCCAAGATCAGTTATACCACAGTGAGCACCGCGGGGACCTACTGATTCTTTGTGAAGGGGGCTATGGGTACAGTGTCCATATTAGGACAGCCTCATTCTCTGCAGTACTTCTTCCTAATATGGACCCTGTATAGGGGAACACAGGGGGCTGTAGCACAGGGGGCTGTAGCAGCAACAGGTAGTTGTGACCAGGGATGGCAACCGACAGAATGCTTGTGCATTTTCTTTGCTTGTTCGCTCCTGATTTCTTCACATTTTATTGTGTTACATACTGGGATTAAAATGTATTTAATTAAAAAAAAATTGTCAACGATCTACTCAAAGCAGCTAATGTCAAAGTGGAAGAAAATGTCTAATGAAAAATAAAATACTAATATATATTGATTTGATAAGTATTCACCCTCCTGAGTCAATACATGTTAGAAACACCTTTGGGGATCATGACTAGACATTTAAAGTCTTGCCATACATCTTCAAGCAGATTTAAGTCAACTGTAAGGCCACTCAGGGACATTCACTGTCTTCATGGTAAGCAACTCCAGTGTAGATTTGGCCTTGTGTTGTAGGTTATTGTTCCACGGAAAGGTGAATTCCTCTCCCAGTGTCTGGTATAAAGCAGACTTAAGCAGTTTTTCCTCTAGGATTTTGCCTGTGCTCAGCTCCATCCCATTTATTTTTGTCTTGGCCAATATCAATCATACCTATACCATGATGAAGCCAACACCATACTTGAAAATTAGGTGGCAGTTAGTCAATGATGTGTTTTATTGGATTTACCCCTAACATAAGGCTTTGCATTTAGGTCAAAAAGTGTATTCCTGTGCCGTGTTTTTTCCCCAGTATTACTTTAGTGCCTTGTTGCATACGTATGCATGTTTTATTCTGTATGTTTGTATTCTTCTTTTCACGCTGTCATTTAGGTGGTTATTGTGGAGTCACTACAATGTTTTTGATCCATCCTCCGTTTTCTCCCATCACAGCCATTTAAATCTGTAGCTGTTTTAAAATCATCAACGGTTTTATCATGGTGACATCCTTGAGCAGTTTTCTTCCTGTTCTGCAGCTCATTTCATTAGGGCAACTGTATCTTTGATGTGTCTGGGTGGTTTAAAACATAATCAACAGCATAATTGTTAACTTTTTTTATTTGATGTATTTAACCTTTACATAACCAGGCAAGTCAGTTAAGAATAAATTCTAATTTACAAGGCAAAAGGCCTCCTGCGGGGACGGAGGCTATGTCAGATAGAAGGTTTTATAAATAAGCATCAAGCAGTGGGTCTTGCGACGCTTATACAGATATGACCAGTTTACAGAGGAGTATAGAGTGCAGTGATGTGTAAGGAGCATTGGTGGCATTTCTGATGGCCGAATGGTAAAGAACATCTAGCCGCTCGAGAGCACCCTTAACTGCCGATCTATAAATTACATCTCCGTAATCTGGCAATGGTAAAATGGCCTTCTGAATCATGGTTAGTTTGGCAGTTGGGATGAAGAGGAGCGATTACGATAAAGGAAACCAAGTCTAGATTTAACTTTAGCCTGCAGCTTTGATATGCACTGAGAGAGGAACAGTGTACTGTCTAGCCATGCTCCAAAGTACTTGTATGAGGTGACTAGATCAAGCTCTAAACCCTCAGAGGTAGTAATCACACCTGTCTGGAGAGGGGCCTTCTTCTTACCAAACCATATGACCTTTGTTGGGAAAGATAGGATAAGGCCGCATACACTGAGTGTACAAAACATTGTGTATGTGTGCCGTTCAGAACAAGGATAAGGGCAGAGAAAGCATGTTGGACACTAAGAAAGCTTTGTTTTCGAGTGTTTAACACAAAATCAGAGGAGGGGCCAGCTGAGTATAAGACTGTATCATCTGCATATACAGTACATGGATGAAAGAGCTTCCTACTGCCTGACCTATGTTGTTGATGTAAATTGAGAAGAGTGTGGGGCCTAAGATCGAGCCTTGGAGTACTCCCTTGGTGACAGGCAGCGGCTGAGACCGCAGATGTTCTGACATTATACACTGCACTCTTTGAGAAAACTTGATTAAGCTTAAATGTCAGACTTGTTATTGTTAGCCATCTATCAATCACTGCCCTTCTTTATGAGGCTTTCAAAAAGCTCCCTGGTCTTTGTAGTTGAATTTGTGCTAAATTCAATACTTGACTGAGGGGCCTTACAGATGTTGTATGTATGGGGGACAGAGGAAGGGATAGTCATAAAAAAATAATGCCAACCCCTGTTATTTCACACAGTTAGTCCATATATTTTACTACTGAACTGATTTAGGTTTGACTTAACAAAGGTGGTGAATACTTATGCAACAAATATATTTTAGTTATTTAGGTTTTCCTTTGTACACACAGTTCATTTGTACACATTTTAGAATTCTCTTTTCACTTTAACAATATGGAGTATTATGTGTAGATCAACGACAAAAAAATTACAAGTAATGCCAGAAAAAAAAATCCAAGGGGTGTGAATACTTATGATCCATACTTATGTGTGGTTTATTTATAGGACTGATCACCTGAACATACAAGGTATTTCAAATACAAAATGGAATGTTGATCTTTTATGTAGTGCTTAAATGTGTGTGTGCTGTATATGTAATGTAAATGTTTCCGTATTTTTTTATAAATCAATGCCAAACTGTATCACACAATGAGGAAAAGAGAGCATATGACCACATACACTGAGTGTACAAAACATTGTGCATGTGTGCCATTCAGAGGGTGAATGGGCAAGATAAAAGATTTAAGTGCCTTGTGTGAAGAACTGCAAAGCTGTTGGGTTTTTCACGCTCAACAGTTTCCCGTGTGTATCAAGAATCGTCCACCACCCAAAGGACATCCAGCCAACTTGACACAACTGTGGGAAGCATTGGAGTCAACATGGGGCAGCCTCCCTTTGGAATGCTTTCAACACCTTGTAGTGTCCATGCCCCAAAGAGTTGAGGGTGTTCTGAGGGCAAAAGGGGGTGCAACTCAATAGGAAGGTGTTCCTAATGTTTTATACACTCAGTGTAGAAGTTGTCTGATTACTCATCCTGAATTTAATTTTGCTGGTCTATCAATCGCTCCGTACATCAGTCTGAACCTACTACTTTGGAAGTCGTTTGTGCTGACGTGAAGATATGTATAGGCCCAACTCATCGGTTTCTAGGGCCAACCAGAACGGTTTGACTTTGTTCACATTTAAGAAGTCAAAATTCCAAAACTTTAGTGGGTGTGGCATTTGGCCGGAGATGTGGATGGGTAACCAGGCAAACATAGAAGATCTGTCACCCAAAGACTATTGATACAGTAGCTTGGTGGTTGGTGTCTTATAGCTCCCTACTGGAAATGTACAGTATATTTTTAAAACTAGTTGGGAATACTATAATTACACAATAGCACATTTAATTTTAACACAAATTAAATTATTACATATTTTTCCCACCTTTACTCCCAATTACAATCTTGCCTCATCGCTGTAACTTCCCAAAGGGCTCGGGAGAGGCGAAGGTCGAGTCATACATCCTCCAAAACATGACCCGCCAAAGTGCCCTCCTTAACACCCACCTGCTTAACCTTGAAGCCAGCTGCACCAATGCGTCGGAGGTAACACTGAGGTCAGCCTGCAGGCGCACAGCCCACCACAAAAATCATTAGAGCATGATGAGCCAAGTAATGCGCCATCGGTCAAACCCTCCCCTAACCTGGACGACGCTGAGCCAATTGTGCCCCGCTCTATGGGACTCCCGGTCACAGCTGGTTGTGACACAGCCTGCAAGCAGGGCCTTAGACCGCTGCGGCACTCAGGAGGCCCCGAATTGTACCATGTTACATGCATTCTATTCCACCTTCACTTTCACAAACAGCTAAAACGCTTGTTTGGAGTGCATTTTTTTTTTTTTCGAAATACATTTCAAATGTATTGGAAATAGGTTATCAAGTCCTTTCAAATACATGGAACATGTTACAATTACAAACGTATAAATCTTGTGTGAAATATCCGGTAAAGCTGTTTCCCACAGACAGTTATTACCTCCTCTGAAATGCTGTTGAAGCTTTTTATTGAGGGAAGGTACCACAGCCACAGTGTATCTACCATCCTCGCGTTGAACATGTGAAAAACCATGTTGTACCTGCTGTAGCAAGTATTTGCTTTGTTATTTCATGGTCCGAAGGAAAATTACTGCTAAAAATATGTTTCAATGTACCTGTTTGAAAATTGCAATGTTTCAGATCCATCCATGCATTATGTGATTGGTCTGTATACCGCAGGTGGACTTGCTCTTTGCTCAACGGTGTTCTGGCTATACATGGTACAGAAAAGCTGTTTTAGTCCAAGTCAACCTTCATGCTTGAGTTTCTCTGCAGTGTACTCACCCACCCCATGTCCTCACCCACCAACCGTAGCAGAGACAAATTGATCGTGCTCAGCTTTAGACATGCTCAAAACTTCCATTTTATGGTTATAGATAAACAGCTGTATTTTGGAGAGCTCCTGCAATGCGTATCTCATTGCTTCCTCATCTTAAACATGTTTACAAATAGCTGTATACTGATATATCTCTGTATTATTGACTGTGCCATGGAAAGGACTAAATCCTCCTTTTAGTGTGTGGTAATACACTATACTTTCCAACAATCCACAGTGTAGCAAAGAACTGACACCATTTAGATTATGCTGCTTTACGGTGTCCATATGTCCAGCCTCTGTCTCATCAGAACTGCTTAGAATAATCATAACACAGTCAAATGAAGTAATGAACCGATGAAACCCAAAATGTGCAGAAACCCCATGAAATCCAAAATGCACAGAGGAAATGAAAAGGAAATGAAAATAGGCCTCTTTCCATGTCCTAACCTTATCCCCCTTAGACCTTTTCTCTCTCAGCAGAGAGGCGTTGAATATATGAACGGCAATAGAGACACTGCTGTGATATGCTGCTGTGATATGCTCACAGAGACCTTGTAAAAGACATTGTTCAATCGTAGGTGTCTCTTAATCTTGGTATGACAAACGCCTGGGAGGGAATTCGGTAACACTCTACCTATAGCCTGTTGGTGTAATGCTTTATAAGTATTATGAGCCCTACAATGCATTATAACTGCAGGCTTTAAGTAAAGTGTTACAGGGAATTCATCACTTGTCTGTCTCTCTCTTCGTTGATCAGCGTGGAGTAGCATGCACCACACTTAGCATCGTTTGCTGCTCTCCCTGGCCTCAATTTGACCTTGTTTATCTACAATCTGTTCATATTGTTATGATCCTCTGTCCCGTGTAACAAAAAGCCAATATCCATTTTAATACTCTGTTTAATTAGTGTTAATCTAAACTTCATCCCTACACACAATATGATTAGCAAACATATGATTGTGTGGTGTGTCTTTCACTTGTGGTGTCAGCTTCACGAATGTTGTTCGTATGAGGACCATAAAGAAGAGGAACAACCATTCACAACAACGTTATGACTAAAAATCTGTCTTTCTTTAAAAAACATCTTTATTTCTTTATTTTTTTCCCCCAAATTACAAACCTTCCCCTGCCTTTGTAAGAGCAATTGTTTATTGCTAGATATGGTTGGAGCTAAGAGGGCAAAGCCAACAATAACTACAGATAACATTTTAATGATATGTTCTTATCCTCCAAAATATAAAAACTCGAACACAATTCTCTAATGTAGTTGAAGAAATGGCTCCTGGTAATCGGAAATGGGACCGAGAATAAGACCCTGGTGTTAAAATGTCTGTGGCTGATTCCAGAAACTCTAAAGTCAACATGGCACCCTTAATGGAAATGTAAAATTGAAATGGACCTAGACGAGGTGAACATGTCACTTGTTCCTGTGAGAGCATTTATTCAGGATAAACTCCATGTCTCTTCTTTAAATAGGTGTTAAAATAAGAAAAATACAGGCGCCATGGACAAACAATCTTGGTCTCGCCTCGTTTTCCAATAATTGTCTTGTACGTTTCAAGGTACCACGTGGCACCAACTAAATTACCTAGGGGACTTTATTAATTTACAATACATGATTAAACTGCCTTGTTGTCTTTGTCTATCATTTGTTCTTAGTCTGGTGATGCATGCTTTTTTATTTAGTTAAGGATCTATCGCTGTTTTTCTTGGCTCTATTCCTTCTTGTTATTCGCATTGACAGAGTAATGCATGCAATATAGTCCAAATGAGAACTTGATTTAAGACAGTATTAAATGATAGTGGCTTTACTGATAGTTCATTCAGAGGTAGCTTGGTTTTGCACAGCAGTGCCAGTGTGTCTTGGATGGAGGAAGAATGGGAGATAGAAAACCTGATTGAAAAGTAATCTTGCACACAAAACCAGACTGACAATTTATACCTCAAGTGACAACTATATTCTTCATCCAGGACATGCTGCTTTGCAAACCAAAGGGACAAGACAGAACAAGACAAATGTCGGGCGTGCGCAATTGATCACTTCCTGGCAGACGACAAACGGTGACGATTCAATATGGAGAATCGTCTGGAAATGAAAGGAAAACGATGGCTGATGTCCTGTGGTTAGAGACGATAGGATGGCCTCTCACTTTACACGACGCCCACCCACTTAAACAAACTTCTGAAAGTATTATCTGAAATCTAATTAACTGCAATTGATTTAATACAGGATAAATGGGAATCTAAATGTGATTTGATGTATAATTTCTGCCAAATAATAGTAAGCCAATGGCATATTTTCGAAAGATGCTGACATATCACATATCATGTGCATTATGTGATTCATTCTATGGTTCTGTTTACTGTATAAAAGTTTCTGTGCTTAATCTTGGGAAGTCATTTTTACATTATATCAAATGTGTTATAGAGACACATTTTTCAAAAACAATTTTCACACAATCTTCCCATATTTCGGAGGATTTTGAATTATTGAGATAGGAGTAAAAGCGGATCATCCATCATCTTGCTCTCTGATGAGTAGAGAAACGCATGATGAATGTTTGAGCCCAAGCTCTAGTGGATGACACACCATCAACCCATTTTTGGAATGGTAAGGTTATGTTATAGAAAGCCAAATTATACTGGGAAGAAACAAACACAGCATGTAAAGTGTTGGTCCCATGTTTCATGAGATGAAATAAAATATCCCAGATTTTTTTCATATGCACTAAAAGCTTATTTCTCTAACATATTGCACAAAAATGTGTTTACATCCCTGCTGGTGAACATTTCTCCTTTGCCAAGATAATCCATCCACCTGACAGATGTGGCATATCAAGAAGCCGATTAAACAGCATGATCATCACACAGGTACAACTTGTACTGAGGACAATAAAATGCCACTCTAAAATGTACAATTTTGTCACACAACACAATGCCACAGACATCTCAAGTTTTGAGGGAGCATGCATGTTGACTGCCAGAATGTCCCCCAGAGCTGTTGCCAGAGAATTGAATGTTCATTTATCTACCATAAGCCACCTCCAAGGTCATTTTAACGAATTTGGCAGTACTTCCAACCTGCCTCACAACTGCAGACCACGTGTAACCACGCCAGTCCCGGACCTCCATATCTGGCTTCTTCACCTGTAGGATGGTCTAAGACCAGCCACCCAGACAGGAGTATTTCTGTCTGTAATTAAGCTCTTTTGTAAGGAAAAGCTCATTCTGATTGGCTGGGCCTGGCTCCCCAGTGGGTGTGCCTGGCTCTCCAGTGGGAGGGCCTTTGCCCTCCCAGGCCCACCCATGGCTGCGCCCATGCCAAGTCATGTGAAATCCATAGATTAGGGCCTTATGCATGTATTTCAATTGACTGATTTCCTTATATGAACTGTAACTCAGTAAAATCATTGAAATTCTTGCATGTTGTGTTTATAATTGCAATTTCCAACCGTTGACTAGGAGCAACGTGAGTGCCTGCTAATTTGGTCAGATCGCAACAAGCTAGGGCATTGGGGAGGAGGATAAGCTAAAACTATGCGCTATGGCTCCAAGAAATCACAGGTTCAATCCCAGCGTTAGGCATTTCTTTTGTGTTTTAACCCTTTACCAATCCTTAACCATTCAGAATTAATGCCTAACCTTAACCCTAATACCTAAACTTAACCTAGACCTTAACACTTACACAGTTAATGCCTAAACACATTTTTCCCTTTTGTGCAGTTTGACTGACAGCTAACAGATGTGGATAAATAAGATACTTTGTACATGGTTCAGTTCTTACTTGGTTGAATCCTTGAAGTCTTTTTCAGACAGAAAGAGTTTCTGTGTCTGTGTTGTAAAACTGCAACCATCAAGTCTGAACAACTGACTGCCATTAACTTTTGATGGCATTATACTGCATTATTTTCTGTATCAATCTGATTTGTCCATGCCAGGCCAGCTTTTGGTGTAAATTATTATCTGTAAAATGTTAGTGTCGCCACTGTGCAATGTTTTCAGGATTCTGGTTAGCTTCCCCACTTTGTAATGTTTTCAGGTTTCTGTGTTTATTTGGGTTTCATGTAAAATTATATGTAAAAAACAATAAATGTTTGGGCAACTCAGATAGGCGGTCTGTCATTAAATGTACACTGTGTTTTTTTGTGTGTGTGTCTCTGTCTGTGTGTGTGTGTGTGCATACGTACACACATGTCTATGGCTGTGTGTACCATAGTGTGCATGCATAGACCTATGGGTGTGTACGTGTTCATGGGAATTTGAATTCCACCAGCACTGAACAGTATCTCCTCATTTGATGTAACTTCTCTGGATGCTGCTACCATAAAACAGGTTCTCTCATGTGTCTGTTTATAGGCCTGTGAAAAATTATGCGTGAGGTCAACACTAAATAGAGCTCATTGGATCACTCTATAGAGGCCGGTCTTTCATGCTAACATCAGGGCCAGGTCTCAAAGCTCCCATTTGACGTGGTACCCCCTCAGGTGAAGGGCATAAACACTTGGTTTGTACAACTGATGTACAACTAATTTGACAACACAATGATTGTGTAAAAAAATTGTGAAGACAAACTGTTGCATCACAAAAATATCAGTTGTATCACGTCCATTATATCAAATGTATTTTACGTGACCAGTGTGGCTGGATACAATTTGTGTGGGTGTGCGGGAGAGTGTTTTTTGGCAATATTTGTGTGTGTGTGTGTGTGTGTGTGTGTGTGTGTGTGTGTGTGTGTGTGTGTGTGTGTGTGTGTGTGTGTGTGTGTGTGTGTGTGTGTGTGTGTGTGTGTGTGTGTGTGTGTGTGTGTGTGTGTGTGCATGTGCATAAATAATGCATGAGATTCCACTTGCTCATCCACACATTTCTCTGACAATGGGAATCTTCAGACAAACATTTTTTTTTTAAAGAACCGCTTTAGAATTTATTGCCATAGTAACAAACTTTTTCCCTCAGACTTCTTTACTCATAAAACTGGAGCAATATATTTCTAAAAGTTATCTATCAAAGACACTGGTCCCATCACAATAAAAGCAATTCCCAAGAGAGTGCCAGAGATGATATCGGGATGCAACTAGTCATAGCTTGTCTTTCAGCAGGTGTTTGAAATTGTGTTTCGTTATTTGAGCAGAGTATGTTAAGGTATTGAGCGCGGCATAAAGTTTAAAGAATAAATACGTTTTGTCAAAGCACATGGCATATTATCATTAGGCTGATATTTGTCATATTCTTAAACCTGTCAAATCTTCCAGAGTAGATTCAGGTGTAATGCACAACGGATTTCAATAGCGACAGTATATGACATGATGTCAATAATGAAGCTTATTAACCTTTTTCCCCATTACCTCTAAACAGTAAATAGTATGTATTTTTCTATAATGTTACACAAACAAAACACGTTTGGAATAGATGCATAGTGTCCATTATTACTCCCCTGCCTCCATCCCCATGTGTTATGTCTGTGGGCCGCTCCAGGGTACATTACTAACGTAAGATCCAGCACTCCAAGCAAATAGACTCACTCTCCCAATCAGCCTACCTAGACAGACAGAAAGGCTCATTCATCTCTCTCCGGGCCCTGACCCACTCTCAGGTGTACCCCACTCTCCTTTTCTATATAAATTGTTCTCCCCTCTCTTCTTCTCTAATTTCTGTATATACAGTGAATTGTAAAAGTATTCAGCTCTTTGGTGTTTTTCCTATTTTGTTGCATTACAACCTGTAATTTAAATAGATGTTTTATTTGGATTTCATGTAATGGACTGTTCAGAATTTTATGAATAATTACTAAACAATATGTATATTTTAAATAGAACTATAACTAATTAAACTCTACTCTGTTTTATTATATCTGATTAATAATATTAATTCATAAGGAAGGGATTGTGGAGCATGAAACAGGGGGTAATTAAATAAAATAAATACCATTCCAGCCAGGTTGTAGAGGATTGGAATTGTGGGTTTTTAACTAAGCAAAAAGGGTCGTTAACCTATGGTTGAACCGACTCAACTTAGCTCTGGGATGTTTAGATAAGGCAGTGTGTGTTTTCTTAGGTTTTCCATTAGCTGGAACTGTCTGCTGAATGGTGATGGATGAAGACTTCAGAAGTATAATCTCAATTTAATTGTGTGTCTGGAGTGAGAGAGAGAAGGGGTGGGAATAAACTTTTGAACTGTTGGGAGAAAGGACAATTTATAACCTATGACGTCATATTTTGTATATAAACTGTTGTTCGTGGTTACATGGCAGCGCACTCCGAGAATAAATACTATTATCTAATTTTGATTAGACTGGTCTCTGTCTATTTTATGCAAATAAGAATCTTACAAATTCTCATAGAATAGACTAAGAGAATTCAATTAATGAAAACATATTGGAATTATGAAATTACATTAACATGGACATACACAAAATAGTCCAAATTAGTGAAGTGAAATGAAAAAATAACGTTTCAAATAATTATAAAAAATGAAAAACGGAAAGGTGGTGCAAGCATATGTATTCACCCCCTTTGAAATGAAGCCACTAAATAACATCTGGTGCAACTAATTACCTTCAGAAGTCACAATATTAGTTAAATAAATTCCACCTGTGTGCAAGTGTCAATTGATCTGTCACATGATCTCAGTATATATACACCTGTTCTGAAAGGCCCCAGAGTCTGCAACACCACTAAGCAAGGGGCACCACCAAGCAAGTGGCACTATGAAGACCAAGGAGCTCTCCAAACAGGTCAGGGACAAAGTTGTGGAGAAGCACAGATCTGGGTTGGGTTATAAAAAATGATTCAAAACTTTGAACATCCCACGAGCACCATTAAATCCATTATTCAAAAATGGAAAGAATATGGCACTACAACAAACCTGCCAAGAGAGGGCCGCCCACCAAAACTCACATTCCATAAGGACCACTTTAAGCCGTACACTCTACAGAGCTGATCTTTATTGAAGAGTGGCCAGAAAAAAATAAGCAAACATGTTTGGTGTTCGCCAAAAGGCATGTGGGAGACTCCCTAAACATATGGAGGAAGGTACTCTGGACAGAACAAGGAATTTGCCCATCAGCAGGGACTGGGAAACTGGTCAGAATTGAAGGAATGATGGATGGTGCTAAATACAGGGAATATCTTGAGGGAAACCTGTTTCAGTCTTCCAGAGATTGCAGACTAGGACAGAGGTTCACATTCCAGCAGGACAATGACCCTAAACCTACTGCTAAAGCAACAGTTGAGTGGTTTAATGGAAAACATTTAAATGTCTTGGAATGGCCTAGTCAAAGCCCAGACCTCAATCCAATTGAGAATATGTGGTATGACTTAAAGATTGCTTGTACACCAGCGGAACCCATCCAACTTGAAGGAGCTGGAGCAGTTTTGCCTTGAAGAATGGGCAAAAATCCCAGTGGCTAGATGTGCCAAGCTTATAGAGACATACCCCAAAATACTTGCAGCTGTAATTGCTACAAAATATATCTCTTCAATGTATTGACTTTGGGGGGGTGAATTGTTATGCGTGCTCAAGTTTTCATTTTTGTTGTCTAATTTCTTGTTTGTTTCAAAATAAAAATATTTTGCATCTTCAAAGTGGTAGGCATGTTGTGTAATTTAAATTATACAAACCCCCCAACAATCAATTTTAATTCCAGGTTGTAAGGCAACAAAATAGGAAACATACTTTCGCAAGCCACTGTATTTTATTATTTAAGTAAGTTGTAAAACAACTGCTGATTTAAGGGATATATCAGTGATGTTAAAATGAATGATAAAATAACTGTATTAAAAAGTATTAATTTGATCAATCATTTTGTCATCTTCATGTCTTTCCTACTTGAAAAAAATTGATTTTTGAACTAGTACTTCCAAATTTGCGGTGGTCTGGAACAAAATGCTTAAGGAGGCCAGGGGAAAGACAGCCTCGCCGTGTGCCTTTCTCCCACCCTTAAAACTCCAAACTCAATGTGAAGCATTGACATGACTTGTGCATGCGTTTTTCTACCTTATACTGCCAGCTAACAGACGGTAAAAGGCAGGCAGAGAGCTTCGCAGCCTTTCATTTGTCAGCATGTATCATTTATTTTCCTTGCACTCAAATAATAAGTGTGCAGGTATATTGGCGTGAAACAAATAATGGGATAGGCAGGAGGATAGGCAGGATGGCTAACATTGTATCTGAAACCATTTTCAAAGTTTGATTTTCTAGCAAAATAGAGCCATGGGTGATAAAGGATGAAAGAACAACAACTGAGCTAGGGGACCTACATCAAGGAAGGGACAGAAAATACACAATTATTTAAGTCTTAGTGGTAACAATGGAAAGACTGGCTCTGTGGCTGCGGTGCTAGCAGCCGACTCTACTGCTTCCCCTGCCTTCTTTTCCCCACCAGCAACAGTGTGTGGACAAGAACCGGTTACTGCATCTTGAACAACTTGCCTATAGCACTCAACAAGCATGAGAAATGTGTGTCTCACATCCGAAGGCAGATAGCTCTTAAGACATTTGGCAGCTCACAGATAGATCTGGCATTGAATGAATAACATAGATTGAACATCAGCATGCACAATGCAAAGGTAAATGAGAATCGTGAGATTTTGAAAGATCAAATTAAATAATGCTACCTGCTACCGAAGTAAACATGAGTTGGCATTTTGTGGCAACGATGAGAGTGCCAGCTCATCAAACAGGCCAAGGGAAAGAGGCCCAGGGGCAACCACAGTGAGTGTACAAAACATTATGAACACCTGCTCTTTCCATGACATAGACTGACCAGGTGAATCCTGGTGAAAGCTATGATCCCTTATTGATCACTGTAGATGAAGGGGAGGAAACAGGTTAAAGAAGGATTTTTAAGCCTTAAGACTATTGAGACACGGATCGTGTATGTGTGCCATTCCGAAAGTGAATGGGAAAGATCAGTACCATTGAACGGGGTATGGCAGAAGGTGCCAGGTGCAGGAACTTCAATGCTGCTGGGTTTCCTGTGGGTATCAAGAATGGTCCACCATCCAGCCAACTTGACACAACTGTGGGAAGCATTGGAGTCAACATGATCTTGTCAGATTGTACAGTTCACAAATGGTACGAGACATTCACCTGGACAGGTTCTCAGCTTGTTGTTCCAGGATGACCTCACACACACTCTTCCCTAGGTGACAAAGTTACTGCAGTTGGTCCTCACTATATCAGCTGTAACAGCATCCGTTGAGAGGTTATTTTCTGCGCTGAAACAAATATTAATTTATAGTCAAAACTGGACCGATAAAGGATGACTCTCATCCCTTGACATTTTCTCCATCGAGACCGAGACTTCTAAAATTGAGGGCCAAACAGGGAGGAGTTTTATAGTCCAGTCACTGATGTCTTTACTCAGAAGGATAAATGAATGGACTTCGTTTACAAGTAAACGCAGGTATTTATTTGCAGTAGAGCCATCTACAATAATACATTACAAATCTATCAGTCAAAAGTTTTGGACACACCTACTCATTACAGGGCTTTTCTTTATTTTTACATTTTTTGTAGCATAATAGTGAAGACATAAACTATGAAACAACACATATGGAATCATATAGTAACCAAAAAAGCGTTAAATAAATCCCAAATATATTTTATATTTGAGATTCTACAAAGTAGCCACCCTCTTCCATGATGACAGCTTTGCACACTCTTGGCATTCTCTCAACCTGCTGCATGAGGTAGTCCCCTGGAATGCAATTCAGTTAACAGGTGTGCCTTATTAAAAGTTCATTTGTGGAATTTCTTAATGCGTTTGAGCCAAACAGTTGTGTTGTGACAAGGTAGGGGTGGTATACAGAAGATATACCTATTTGGTAAATCCATATTATGGCAAGAAAAGCTCAAATAAGCAAAGAGAAACAACAGTACTTCATTATTTAAAGACATGAAGGTCAGTCAATTAGGAACATTTTAAGAACTTTCAAAGTTTCTTCAAGTGCAGTCGCAAAAACCATCAAGCGCTATTATTAAACTGGCTCTCATGAGGACGGCCACAGGAAAGGAAGACCCAGAGTTAGCTTTTCTGAAGAGGATAAATTCATTAGAGTTACCAGCCTCAGAAATTTCAGCCAAAATAAATGCTTCACAGAGTTCAAGTAACAGACACATCTCAACATTATCTGTTTAGATGAGACTGTGTGAATCAGGGTTTCATGGTTGAATTGCTGCAAAGAAAACACTACTAAAGGACACCAATAAAAATAATAGACCTGGTGGAAATCTGTCCTTTGGTGTTTTGAGTCCAAATTAGAGATTTTTGGTTCCAACCACCCTGTCTTTGTGAGACGCAGAATAGGTGAACGGATGATCTCTACATGTGTGGTTCCCACCATGAAGAATGGAGGAGGAGGTGTGATGGTGTGGGGGTGCTCTGCTAGTGACCCTGTCAGTGATTTATTTAGAATTCAAGGCACACTTAACCAGCATGGCTATACAGCCATGCTGGTTTGCGCTTAGTGTGACTATCATTTGTTTTTCAACAGGACAATGACCCAAAACACACATCCAGTCTGATATAAGGGCTATTTGACCAAGAAGGAGAGGAATGCAGTGCTGCATCAGATTACCTGACCTCCACAATCACCTGACCTCAACCCAATTGAGATGATTTGGGATGAGTTGGACCACAGACTGAAGTAAAAGCAGCCAACAAGTTCTCAACATATGTGGGAACTCCTTTAATACTGTTGTAAAAGCCTTCCTCATGAAGCTGGTTGAGGGAATTCAAAGAATGTGCAAAGCTGCCATCAAGGCAAAGGTTGGCTACTTTGAATCATTTTTGTTTTGGTTACTTCATGATTCCATATGTGTTATTTCATAATTTGGATGTCTTCACTGTTCTTTTACAATGCAGAACATTTAAAAAAAGAAAGAAAAACCTTTGAATGAGTACGTGTTGTGCCCAAACCTTTGACTGGTTCTGTATATATATATATATTTTTTTTTTTTTACCCCATTTTTCTCCCCAATTTCGTGATATCCCATTGGTAGTTACAATCTTGTCCCATCGTTTCAACTCCCGTACGTGTCCCGAGTGGCACAGCGGTCTATGGCACTGCATCTCAGTGCAAGAGGCGTCACTACAGTCCATGGTTTGAATGCAGGCTGTATCACATCTGGCCATGATCATCCAGATTTGGCCAGGTTGGTGGTCATTGTAAATAAGAATTTGTTCTTAACTGACTTGCCTAGTTTAATAAAGGTAAAATATGTATGTATATATGTCAATATATATAAATATATTCACCAAAAAAGATTGGAAATTATGCAGACAATTACATCTATCTGCAATATTAAAGCAATGTTAAACCCTAAGAAAAAAATACTCACGTATGGACTCAGGAGAGGCAAAGGTCAAACGCCATGTGTCCTCTGAAACACGACCCTGCACGACCCAAGCCGAACTGCTTCTTGACACACTGCTTACTTAACCCAGAAGCCAGCCACACCAATGTGTCAGAGGAAACACTGTACAACTGGTGACAGGCATCATGCAACTGGCCTGCCACAGCAGTTGCTAGAGAGCAATGGGACAAGGACATCCCAGCTAGCCAAACCCTCCCCTAACCCAGACAATGCTGGGCAGATTGTGCACTGCCTCATGGGTCTCTCAGTCATGGCCAGCTGTGACACAGCCAAGGTTTGAACCCAGGTCTGTAGTGACGCCTGTAGTGACTTCAATGCAGTGCCTTAGACCACTGTGCCACTCGGGAGGCCCTAAAATGAAGTTTATTTAACATGAAATAATGTATATTTACTTCACAATTCAGGCTTGAGGTCTGGGTAGGCAGAAAAGGTTGGGACTGGGAAGGCTAGAAAACAGAGACTAGGAAAAACAGGAGCACGGTAGGCTTGATGAGACAAGACGAACTGACAACAGACAAACAGAGAACACGGGCATAAATGCACGGGGATAATGTGGAATGTGGACGACACCTGGAGGTGGGTGGAGACCAGCACAAAGACAGGTGAAACAGATCATGGTGTGACAAAAGTGTCTGTTTTCATTTTCCAACTTCCCAATAAGCATTTTCTCTTTTCAATTTTAATTTTTAAAGGGTAAATTGCTTCTTGGAGGCATGAACCAGGTGAGCAACACCACATCCTAGCCATCGTTGCTATCTGTATAGTAATTTTAGACTAGTGTAACTACCGCACAGGGTTCAAAACCAGGTCTGCTAAACTGAAGCCTAAGCATTGACTCGAGCTAATGTAACTCTTCAGGTCTCATGCAAGGTTAGGCCTAGTCATGATGCATGTCTGGTAACTAAACCACCTCAGTTACAATTCATCATCCTTTGAACTCTTCCTCACAAACACCCATCTGAGCCATGGCACAAATATGACTGACAGGGTTCGAACAAGGGTCTTCTGCACATCAGAAAAGCACATTAGTCCGCTAAACCAAAGCCGATAGCCAAATGCAACTAACCAGTAAGAAGTTCGGTGACTACGCACACGTGATGAGTAACTTTTCCTGAGACCAGAAAAATTGCATTGGCTCCCCAAGCTAAATTGCCTAGGCTTTGGTTTAGCAGGCTAATATGTTCTTCTGGTGTACAGAACACCAGATTTGAACCCTGTAGGTTACACTGAATGGTGGTGTTGTGTTTCTCTCCTGGCTCACTCCTCAAGGAAGCAATTTGCATACACTTTGAAAATGAATACAGCCACTTTGCACATTGCATTTACCATTTTATGTTTACCATTCACCACTTTATGTTTACCGTTTACCATTTTCATTAATTAATTTCTGTTTTGGCGATTCCATGCCAGCGTAGCCCGACATTTTTTGAGGGGGTATCTCAATTTGTCCTGGAAATTCTCACATATAAACTCAATTTGCAGGAAAGATGTTTGACATGCTTTTTAAATTTGTATCACAAACTATTTTTATGAAAATCATGATGAAATTGGCAATTTTCTACCCTTTTTAGACCTATACATGACTCCTTTAAGACCCTATGATCCATGAACTGTACATGATACATACAACATCTTGGTTTCATTATACTCCATATAGTGTGTTCTCAAATGTGGAGTATGTCTAGATTCTGAGATAAAAATGTCACATTCAACATATACAAATGCTTGAGACTATGAGGCTCTGTTGGCAAAAAAATAAATTGGAGATAATTGGCTTTAAAGTGCCGAACCTTGGACATTGGATTGAATAGTGTCAGGGCTATGTTAAAACCAAGCTAATAACAACATTTTGACAAAAATGCAAATAGAACCTTATAGTCCCAAGCTCTCTATGTCTAAAAATGAACAATATTCATATTAATAATGTTTTCTGTTGAATAAATGAATGTTAAAATGTGTATTTCAGAATCTAGACATTCTCTGTATGTTAAAGAGAGTACAATGACACCAAGATTCTGTCTGTATAATGTATGGTTTACAGATCATATGGTCTAACAGGAGGCATGTATAGGTCTAACATGGACCTAAAATGGTAACTTTCATCATGATTTTCTAAAAAATGGTTTGTGATACAAGATGGTAACAGAATTTCAAACATAACTCCTCTCTATGAATTCCCAGAGCAATTTGAGATACCAAAAATGTTATTTACTATATCACCTGTTAAACTGTTTCCAATTTCCAATCAACCATTTTCGAATTTCATTTTAACATTGCAATTTCAGTGTGGCATTAATCATATTCACTGATATGAAAATATAAATGCATTTATTATTTTCACATTTCAATTGAGCATTTAAGCATTGCCTTTTCGAACTGGCAATGATCACTCTACATACTCAAGGATGTTGTATGTTTAAAATGTTTTCTTTACATTTAAGAGACAACAAGAATTAACATAAAATTGAGGGACAGTAATATAGTAATAATATTCGTTTTTTGGTTGTATTGTAAAGCTTTTGGCATTCAAAATAATATACTGTATACAGTATATTTTTGTTGACCTACTCTACGTTTCCCTACACCTTGACACGTGAGCATTGGGAAAAGCCCATTTGCTTCCCCCCAGTATTTTCTGCAATGCATACACAGATATGTTTTATAGTATGAAGGACTGACATATGTTTTCTCATTAAATAACAGTTTAATAAAATAAACTATGTATTATTTGTATTTTTTAAGTGTTTTACATGGTGCCAAAGTCCATGGACAGCATTACAGTACAATTCCAAAATAACCCAAATAAATATATTTTCAGCCTTTGTCTTCTTTAGTTGCTAAGGAACTAAATTAAATTGACCTAAAAAAGTATTTCATGGATTTAATTTAACCTCAGGAAAAGTTAATCTGTCAATCTTGTGGGTATACAACTCATCTTGACTCGACATGCTAATTACTTGGCCTCGGCTAAGTGTGGAAACTAAACGCAAGATTATTGGCTTCATCTTCGGTAACAGCTTGTAGAAGATATCACATATTTGGCCAGTTTTGCAGGGTTCCTTTCCGGCCCCAAAGTTACAGACCAGAAGTTTGCAAAGCAAACTTAGCCATTACCACAGTTTTGCTGGTTCATTTCCAGTTCCACAGCATTAGTGCTGTTAAGTGTCCCTCCAGCTTCTCCCACTCTGATTCAACACCAATTTGTCTTTACTCCCACGACTTGCCAGCTTGAGAGTGTTTTACTTTAGGAGTGCCACATGAAAATAGCCAACTAGCAGAAGAGAAGGGAGCCTTTAAAATGACAACGGGTGTTAAGATACATTTTATTGGCGTCATCCTTGGATCATGTTTAATAGTGCCAGGCATCATAGGAACAGATGGTACAAGTATAGGGGAAATACTTAGCAGTGATCTAAAACAGATTGAGTTTGGCTACAGTATGTAAGTATGTATGATATCTGATAGACATCACCTTGTTAACATATACCTATTATTTTCCTCCATCTTTTCTCTTATTTTGTTTTAAGGAGACTACTGGGATCATTGGATTATGTCCATAGTATGAGGTGTTATAGCAACAGTGTCACACCCTGACCTTAGAGAGCTTTTTATGTCTCTATTTTGGTTTGGTCAGGGTGTGATTTGGGTGGGCATTTTATGTTCTATTTGTATTTCTTTGTTTTGACCGGGTATGGTTCTCAATCAGGGACAGCTGTTATTCGTTGTCACTGATTGGGAATCATACTTAGGCAGCCTTTTCCCTGTTGTCATTGTGGGAAGTTCTTTGTTAGTGGCACTTAGCCCTGTAAGCGTCACAGTTGTTGTTCGTTTCTCGTTTTGTTGGCGACATTTTAAATAAAAAGAGAAATGTACACTCACCACGCTGCACTTTGGTCCTCTTCTTTCGACGGCCGTGACAAACAGATGATAGTCCTAGCATTAGTTTTAGCCTACAAGTTGTGATAAAGATGAAGTTGACAGATATAAAAAGTTTTAAAAACTAATTAAAAAGTAGAATTACCTGTGTAAGAGCCTTTTTTTGTCCTCCAGTCGCAGACAAGGAAAGAAAAGCTTCACTGTCTGAGCTTTCATAATCACAATGCTCTTGTCCTCTGAGATGAAAAAGAGTGGAATAGTGTACAGTCATAGTACTGTACAGTATCACTGGCCCTCTCAACACTTATTATTTTTTATAGAAATACTCCTTTTGTATAAAAGATTTCTCAGAAGTGCCATTACTGTACTTGAGCTTATTCATTTGGAGAAAAAACACTACTTCAACAATGGTCCATTCATCTCTGCAACACTTCACATCACTTACTCTTACCAATTCATGAAGTGTTTGGTTTCTATTTGATTCTCCTCCTTTTCTTCCAATCCTCTACTTTTCTAACAAACATAAGTTTCACATGGAGCGACAGTAGTCTTAATTTTCCAGTAATTATTTCCTTTCTGCACCGTAGTGTGACAGCCTATGGTCTGTGAACCAGGAGGGTAGAATTAATTAAATATTTGTGTGGGGACAATGCTTTTAGCTAACACTTCGCTAAACCTTCTTACGGCTTCGAACATTGTCAATCTATGTGCGTTCGAGGTATCAGAGCCTATTTTGACTTCATTTGAATGAGCCCGCAATACCCAAACCAAACCTCAAATTCACAGGCAAATTCACAGTTAGAGTATTTCTAAGATGTTTTATTCATTTTGGTTTTGCAGCCTTTCATATACTTAAATTTTCTAATGCAAGTATTTGCCTTTAGTTCCAGTAAGTCTGTACCTGTTCCCTTGCTTCTTTCTATTAGAAGACCTTCATGCCTTAAGACATTACAATACATTATAATGGGACATGTTTTTGTTATAATAGAGGCAGACAATAAAATCTGTAAGACTTGTGGCTACCAAACAGTGCTTCCACAGTGACGTCTAGGTTGCTATGAGAATTGCAAATGTGTATTTTACCTGCTTCCTCAGTGGAGCATCACTAAGCCATTTTGTGTGCATGCCTTCATGTTTGCTGAAAATAGGTGTCATTATGGGTGTCTTCCAAAAACTGAACTAATCCCTTTGAAAACAAACATTTATTCTAGTGTCAACATGTATTACAAGTGTTAATTTTGGTCATAAAGTTCGTCTCGTCTAAAATGGAGTTTGGAATCCGTGTGTCACAACTACTGAAATAAGGTTGGGTTTGGATTACAGTTATGTCAACAAATCATGCCCCCCTTTGGCTAAGCTCACGTCAAATAAAATAAAATAAAATGTTATTGGTCACATACACATGGTGAACAGATGTTAATGCGAGTGTAGCAAAATGCTTGTGCTTCTAGTTCCGACCATGCAGTAATATCTAACAAGAAATCCAGCAACTACTGTTGTGTCGTCTGCAAACTTGATGATTGAGTTGGAGGCGTGCATGGCCACGCAGTCGTGGGTGAACAGGGAGTACAGGAGAGGGCTGGGGCACCAGTGTTGAGGGTCAGCAAAGTGGAGATGTTGTTTCCTACCTTCACCACCTGGGGGCAGCCCGTCAGAAAGTCCAGGACCAAATTGCACAGGGCGGGGTTGAGACCCATGGCCTCCAGCTTGATGATGAGCTTGGAGGGTACTATAGTGTTGAATGCTGAGCTGTAGTCAATGAACAGCATTCTAAAATAGGTATTCCTCTTGTCCAGGTGGGACAGGGCAGTGTGCAGTGTGATGGCGATTGCATCGTCTGTGGACCTGTTGGGGCGGTATGCAAACTGAAGTGTGTCCAGGGTGGCCGGTAAGGTGGAGGTGATATGATCCTTGTCTAGTCTCTCAAAGCATTTCATGATGACAGAAGAGAGTGCTATGGGGCGGTAGTCATTTAGTTCAGTTATCTTTGCCTTCTTGGGTACAGGAACAATGGTGGCCACCTTGAAGCATGTGAGGACAGCAGACTGGATAGGGAGCGATTGAATATGTCTGTGAAGACACCAGCCAGCTGGTGCGGAGGGAATAGCTACACTGTTTATATTTGGTCATGTTTCTGGTCACCTTGCCCTGGTTAAAAGCAGTGGTTCGCGCAGTGGTTTCGCACGAATGCTGCCATGAATCCACGGTTTCTGGTTTGGGAATGTTTTAATAGTTGCTGTGTGTACGACATCGCCGATGCACTTGCTAATAAACTCGCTCACCGAATCAGCGTATTCGTCAATGTTGTTGTTTGACGCAGTGCGGAACATATCCCAATCCACGTGATCGAAGCAATCTTGAAGCGTGGAATCAGTCGGACCAAACTTTCATTCATCGGATAGGTTGTAGCAACCTCATGATGGGTATAGGGAAAATTTGAGTATCATGTAGTAGCTAACCTATCGCTGTTTCATTGAACTGGGTGACTGGAATATGAATGAGAGTCATCCAATATGCTGTAATAGAAATAAGGCCATGCTCATGAATTTTTTTTTTGTCCTCCCTCATCTTAAACTGCACTGATGCATATAATGTCCTGGGCATAACCAAGCCTGGTGTAACCAGCCTGATTATTGTGTTCACCATTCTACTTCACTTCACATTTTATGACATCTGAAGCGAAATAGGAAGGTGAACGCAGCGATCGGGTTAGTTCCAACAAGCTAATCCCATACCTACAATTGATAATGTAATCAGTGCTCTGTGTGTGTGTGTGTGTGTGTGTGTGTGTGTATGAGACAGAGCGAGAGACCAGTAACTTTAATGAGGGGATGTGCTTATCAATGGGGCTCTGACAAAGACCTCACCTCAAGCCTCACCTCTTGCCTGCTCACCAACGGTCGTTAATGGGGAGAACATAATTAAGTAGGTTTGGTCAGAACTGTTCAAACTCCAACATAGTATATGTTTGTGTGCCAAATATTACCTATTCTAACTGGCATTGGTAAAAGAACAGTGTATGTGTTCACAGAATCACGTATGGAGCCAACACATGGAGACTTGCAAGATGATGTGGTAAAGTCCAGACTGATAGACGGGCTTGATACTAATGTCTCTGAATGGAGAAAGACCTGGCACTCAGCATAAACATTTTACTAGTCCTAACTTTTACTTGTATTGTCTTTTTTAATATTGAATTGAATGGGATTGGTCAATATGGGGAGAAACACTGTATATTCTGCACCAGGATCAGGGAACTCCTGTTGCATACGGGGTGGATCTGCCGCTTAAAAGGAGCGGGACTCTAACACGGACGCTTATAAGAAATCCCGCTATGCCCTCAGACGAACCATCAAACATGCAAAGCGTCAATACAGGACTAAGACTGAATTGTACTACATCGGCTCCGATGCTAGTCGGCCGTGACAGGGCTTGTAAATTATTACAGACTAGAAAGGGAAGCACAGCTGTTAGCTGCCCAGTGACAACAGGACAGCCTACCAGATGAGCTAAATTAATTGTAGGTTCGCTTCGAGGCAAGCAGCACTGAAGCATGCATGAGAGCATCAGCTGTTCCGGATGACTGTGTGATCACCTCTCTCCATAGACAATGTGACTAAGACCTTCAAACAGGTCAACATTCACAAGGCCACAGGGTCAGACAGATTACCAGAACGTCTACTCAACAAACTGGCAAGTGTCTTCACTGACATTTTCAACATGTCCCTGACTGAATCTGTATAACAACAGGTTTCAAGCAGACCACCATAGTACCTATGCCAAAGAACACTAAGGTAGTCTGCCTAAGTGACTACCGACCCATAGCACTCATGTTTCTAGCCATGAAGTGCTTTGAAAGGCTGATCTTCCTGTCTAGGTTGGCGCACCCTCTTGGGTTGTGCCGTGGCGAAGATCTTTGTGGGCTATACTCGGCCTTGTCTCAGGATGGTAAGTTGGTGGTTGAAGATATCCCTCTAGTGGTGTGGGGGCTGTTCTTTGGCAAAGTGGGTGGGGTTATATCCTTCCTGTTTGACCCTGTCCGGGGGTATCATCGGATGGGGCCACAGTGTCTCCTGACCCTTCCTGTCTCAGCCTCCAGTATTTATGCTGCAGTAGTTTATGTGTCGGGGGGCTAGGGTCAGTTTGTTATATCTGGAGTATTTCTCCTGTCTTATCCGGTGTCCTGTGTGAATTTAAGTATGTTCTCTCTAATTCTCTCTCTCTCTTTCTTTCTCTCTCTCTCGGAGGACCTGAGCCCTAGGACCATGCCTCAGGACTACCTGGCATGATGACTCCTTGCTGTCCCCAGTCCACCTGGACGTGCTGCTGCTCCAGTTTCAACTGTTCTGCCTGCGGCTATGGAATCGTGACCTGTTCACCGGACATGCTACCTGTCCCAGACCTATTATTTGACCATGCTGGTCATTTATGAACATTTGAACATCTTGGCCATGTTCTATTATATTCTCCACCCGGCACAGCCAGAAGAGGACTGGCCACCTCTCATAGCCTGGTTCCTCTCTAGGTTTCTTCCTAGGTTTTGGCAATTCTAGGGAGTTTTTACTAGTCAACGTGCTTCAACACCTGCATTGCTTGCTGTTTGGGGTTTTAGGCTGGGTTTCTGTACAGCACTTTGAGAAATAAGCTGATGTATGAAGGGCTATATAAATACATTTGATTTGATTTGATTTGGTCATGGCTCACACCAACACCATTATCCCAGAAAGCCTAGACCCACCCCAATTTGCATACTGCCCCAACATATCCACAGATGATCCCATCTCTATTGCAATCCACACTGCCCTTTCGCACCTGGACAAAAGGAACACCTATGTGAGAATGCTACTCATTGACTAAGCTCAGCATTCAGCACTATAGTGCCCTCAAAGCTCATTACTAAGCTAAGGACCCTGGGACTAAACACCTCCCTCTACAACTGGATCCTGGACTTACTGACAGGCCGCCCCCAGGTGGAAAGGGTAGGTACCAACTCTGCCACGCTGATCCTCAACACGGGGGCCCCTCAGGGGTGCGTGCTCAGTCCCCTCCTGTACTCCCTGTTCACCCATGACTGCATGGCCAGGCACAACTCCAACACCATCATTAAGTTTGGTAGGTCTGATCACTGACAACGACAAGACAGCCTATAGGGATGAAGTCAGAGACCTGGCTGTGTGGTGCCAGGATAGTAACCTCTCACTCAATGTGATCAAGACAAATGATGCATGCCCCCATTCTCATCAACGGGGATATAGTGGAGCAGGTTGAGAGCCTCACTTTCCTTGTGTAACGCTCGTTGTTGGGAGAGAGAGAGGAGGACCAAGGTGCAGCGTGGTAAGTATTCATATTAACTTTTTATGAAAACGAATACTCAAACAAAAACAACAAAACACGAGAACGAAACAGTCCTGCCTGGTGTAGACACAAAACAGAAAATAAACACCCACGAAACACAGTTGGAAAAAGGCTACCTAAGTATGATTCTCAAACAGAGACAACTAACGACACCTGCCTCTGATTGAGAACCATTCCAGGCCAAAAAAACACAACATAGAAAATGGAACATTACAACCCACCCAACTCACGCCCTGACCATACTAAAACAAAGACAAATCAAAGGAACTAAGGTCAGAACGTGACAGTACCCTTCCCAAAGGTGCAGACTCCGGCCGCAAAACCTGAACCTATAGGGTAGGGTCTGGGTGGATGTCTGTCCGCGGTGGTGGCTCTGGCGCGGGGCGTGGACCCCACTCCACCATAGACTCTGTCCGCCTCCTAAACCGCCTCTGTGGCCTCTTTCGAGTGGCGACCCTCGCTGCCCGACCTTGGACTGGGGACCCTAGCAATGGGTCCCGAATAGACAGAAGATTCTGGCAGCACTGAACAGGCAGGAGACTCCAGCAGCGCCGGAGTGAAGGGCGACTCCGACAGCATCGGAGTGACGGGCAATTCCGGCAGCTCCGGACAGACGGGAGACTACGGCAGCTCCGGACAGACGGGAGACTCTGGCAGCTCCGCACAGACTGGAGCACCTGTAGGGAGGAGAGGGAGCGACAGCCTGGTGTGGGGGCGCTGCCGCCTCTGTGGCCTCTTTCGAGTGGCGACCCTCGCTGCCGACCTTGGACTGGGGACCCTAGCAATGGGTCCCGAATAGACAGAAGATTCTGGCAGCACTGAACAGGCAGGAGACTCCAGAAGCGCCGGAGTGAAGGGCGACTCCGACAGCATCGGAGTGACGGGCGATTCCGGCAGCTCCGGACAGACGGGAGACTACGGCAGCTCCGGACAGACGGGAGACTCTGGCAGCTCCGCACAGACTGGAGCACCTGTAGGGAGGAGAGGGAGCGACAGCCTGGTGTGGGTGGAGGTGGCACCGAGTAGACCGGACCGTGAAGGCGCACTGGAGGTCTCGAGCACCGAGCCTGCCCAACGCTACCTGGCTGAATGCTCCCCGTAGCCGTGGAATAGCCCGCACTGGGCTGTGCTGGCGAACCGGGGACACCATGCGTAGGGCTGGTGCCATGTACCCCGGCCCGAGGAGACGCACTGGAGAACAGATGCGCTGAGCCGGCTTCATGGCACCTGGCTCGATGCCCACTCTTGCCCGGCCGATACGAGGTGCTGCTATATATCGCACCGGGCTATGACTGCGCACAGGGGACACCGTGCGCCTCACGGCATAACACTGTGCCAGCCCGGTCCCTCTCTCTTCACAGTAAGCACGGGGAGTTGGCTCAGGTCTTCTACCTAACTTTGCCACACTCCCCATGTGGCCCCTCCCAATACATTTTTGGGGCTTCCTCTCGGCTTCCAGCCGCGCTGCCGTGCAGCCTTCTCATAACGCCACCTCTCGTATTTCGCTGCCTCCAGCCCTGCCCTGGGGCGGCGATATTCTCCAGCCTGTGCCCAAGGTCTCTTGCCATCCAGAATCTCCTCCCATGTCCAGGAGTCCTGAGATCGCTGCTGCTGCTGCCCGTTACCACGCTGCCTGGTCCTTTGGTGGTGGGTGTTTCTGTATGCACCGTACAGGACTGTTTCGGTTTAATTTAGTTCACTTTGTTGTTTTATTATTTAGTGTTCTGAGTTATAAAAAAATATAATGAACGTTTACCACGCTGCACATTGGTCCTCCGATCCTTCCTACTACTCCTCCTCGTCAGAGGAGGAAGACGAAAACCCTTAAACCTTGGTGTCCACATCACCAACAAACTGTCATGGTACAAACACAACAAGACAGTCGTGAAGAGGGCACGACAAAGCCTATTCCCCCTCAGGATACTGAAAAGATGTGCCATGGGTTCACGGATCCTCTAAAGGTTCTACAGCTGCACCCCCGAGAGCATCTGGTTGCATCCCTGCCTGGTATGGCAACTGCTCAGCCTCTAACTGCAAGTTAATACAGACGGTAGTGCGTACAGCCCAGTACATCACTGGGGCCCAGTTTCCTGCCATCCAGGATCTCTTTACCAGTCGGTGTCAGAGGAAGGCCCTAAAAATTGTCAAAGACTCCAGCCAGTCATAGTCATAGACTGTTCTCCTTGCTACCGCACGTCAAGCGGTACCGGAGTTCCAAGTCTAGATCTAAAAGGCTTCTTAATAACAGCTTCTACCCCCAAGCCATAAGACTCTTGAACAGCTAATCAAATGGTTACCCAGACTATTTGTTCTTTTAGTTTTTAAATGATCTATTTTTTACTTTTTCTTAACTGCATTGTTGGTTAACGGCTTGTAAGAAAGCATTTCACTATAAAGTCTACACCTGTTGTATTCAGCGCATGTGACAAATAACATTTGAGTTGATTTGATATCACACAAGAAGACATGACTGCTCTGACGTGTTTGCCAAGGTTGCCCCATTACCAAAAGACAAAATGCAGAGAGGCACAGTATCTGTTTCGGCTGGGAATTACAATGAATGAAAGGTCCTCAGAGCATGCACGGACCAGCTGGCTGGTGTGTTTACAGACATATTTAATCGCTCCTTATCCCAGTCTGTTGTCCCACATGCATCAGGTACATTGTTCCTGTACCCAAGAAGGGTGCTTTGACAGGCTAGTGCTTTGACAGGCTAGTCAAGGATCATATATATTACTGCACTGTTTGAACTTGAAGGACAAACTTTTCCATACACTGGCATTAACATCTGCTAACTATGTGTATGTGACCAACAAAATGTGAGTTAATTTTGATTTGATATGTCAAACTACATTTTTAAGTTATCGAAACACTTACTTTAGCATATCTATATAAATTCAGCAATTGCATTCTTCTCATATTACTCTGACATCTCAACCTGAAAGAGGTTTGTTTGTTATGACTGGGGAAAAAGAGCTGCGGACAAGGTTCTGACAGAAGGTTGTGTCTTGGTGGTGGCAAGGAAACACCCAAGAAACCCCCACATCAAACCACACCCCCAAGCCAACTCACATTTGGCCTTTGTCATGGCCCGCCAGCATTTCTTGAGGAGCAAGTCAAAAACTAGGCAAAATCACACACCCATTTCAGTGGGTGTGTGTACCGTCACATATAGAAAATCCAGAACAAAGGTTGCAAGCTGTTCTAACACCGTGACTGCATGTTTTTTGTTGCTCTGGATGTCTATTCTAAAGACAAACTTTCCATCAATTTTTGTGAAATTATCAAAATGCAAAGTACACTCGAGGAGCTGAGGAGGAAGGTAATTGCAATGCATACATTTTTCATGAATTTTGAAAAATCTTCACTGAAAACGATGGGCTATTTTCCATTCAATTGAATTTCAATTTACAATCTGAATTTACAGAATTTGAATCCCAACCCTGATACCCATACCATATGCCTGAAAGCAATGTATTTTTAGCTGAAAACAGATGCCAAGTTCACTATTCAAATGCACTTCTACTGGTTTTGGAAAACATGGAAAATCTTAATTCAGCCAAAGGTAGGCCAAACAGACTATGACATAAACCTCCTCACGAAGTGTTCTTTCCCAGGCAAAGGAACACATTTTCTTTGTTATTTCAGGACTGTAAAATGACTCAAATCACTGAGTCAGGAAAATCCTGATAATTGAAGGATTTATAGGTCTGAGCCAATGAATGTCCTAATGTCCTCAGATGCTACATTAGCATGGCAGTGAAATGAAGCAAGTCTATCTCCTTAGTTCTCACCATAGTGTCACCATGAATCAACTTTGATGAGAGATAACGGTTCCTAGGCAACGTGTCTACCGACTGTAGGTTTACTATAATACAGCTGTTAACCCTCAAGACTAGTTTTTGCCTAGTTTTTGCATTTCTGACTCCATAAATGTAAGTCTAATTCTATTTTGTGTTCAAAAAAGGAAAATACCACTCAAAAACGATATTTTGGTATTTGTTTCATTAGTCCACTGTTACAGTTCCACATGTTTTGCATGAAAGAAATCACATTTTCAAGATAAAGAACTTCAAAAAAGTGTCACAGTATGATGCGTTTTGCATTTTGCAAAACCTTTAATTTAGCTTCAAGATTAACATATGTTTGGATTTGTGGTTGATTAAAATGTATGATTTCTCCTTGGTAACCCCTCATTTGAGTGACAGCATCTAGTTCTTTGTTGCTGCAGCATGCTTTGGCTGTAAAGGTTGGATTAGATTAGGTGTTGTATACACACACACACACACACACACACACGCACACACACACACACACACACACACACACACACACACACACACACACACACACACACACACACACACACACACACACACACACACACACTTTTCCCCAATCCATATTCTCCATGCAGTAACTCCCTCTGGCTGATTATGATGTACAATGTGTCTGATAAGAACAGTCCTGGGTGTTTTAGAGTGCTGGCCGCCACCCCTCGTCTCTTCACCTCTCAGGTAATCACGCTCTGTCTGAGCACCCTTTCCATCTCACAGGCTGGAAACAAGGGGGCTCCATTACTAGCCTACAAGGGGGCAGTGGACAGCATGAGTGGCATTGATGAAAGGTCTGTGTCTGTGTGTGTGTGCGTGCGTGTGTGCATGTGTGTGTGTGTGTGTGTGTGTGTGTGTGTGTGTGTGTGTGTGTGTGTGTGTGTGTGTGTGTGTGTGTGACAAAAAAAATGCTATCTAGAACCTAAAAGGGTTCTTTCGGCTGTCCCCATAGGAAAACCCCTTGAAAAACCCTTTTGGTTCCAGGTAAACCCTTTTTGCTTCAATGTAGAACCTTGGAAAACCCAAAAAGGTTCTACCTGGAATCATAAAGGGTCCTACCTGAACCCAAACAGGGTTCCCCTATGGGGACAGCCAAATAACTATTTTTGTGCCTGGAAGAACCTTTTGGGTTACCACACATTCGGAGCCTTTCCAATTGAATAAGTTCCCTCTAGGAACCCCTCTGAAAAGGGTATTCAAGGAACCCCTATGTAAAGGTTCAAACAATAAACTTTTTGTGATGGGGGAACTTTTTTAAAACCTTTTTAATAATATATTGTACCCTGTCAGATTGGAGGTATTGGAGATTGGAGGATTGGAGGTATTTCATATTCTAATATAATATCAACAGTGCTGATTACATACAGTAATAAAATGATAACTTTGGGATTTGCATATGCTCTTCTGGAACTCATACACATCTGTTAGCCACATTGAAGCTACAACCTTAACATGTCATGAGAATACAACAGAACAGACGAACAGGAATTACATTTACTCTAATTCCTATAAAATATCTAACTTAAAGCCACACCGCTTCTAAGCCATGCCTCCACTCCAGGGTTCCTCCAGGAACCCTTTGCTACATTGATCCATTAAAGGTTCCTCCAAGAACCCCTCACTGGTGCAAATATGAACCATTGAATAGCAATGGTTCCTTGAGGATCTCCAGGGTTCTTCGAGTCACTACTAATTCTAAGAGTGTATGTTTGCTTGTATTCGTCTTTTGCATTCTTGCGTGTGTACTCTTCTGAGAGAGTGTGTGGGTGGCTGGCTAGCGTAGCCTTCACAGGCTCTATCTTCAGAACCACAGATGTATGACGTCTGTCTGTTGGACAGATGGGGGTTGAGTCAGCCACAAAGCTATGGTGGCATACTGTGGCACACAACTAATGACAGTCGACGTATCAATACACTAATCGTGGCACAGCTAAAAAGCCTCCAGAACTAAAATGGTATTTTTTACAGAATTCAAAAATTCCATCATTTTTCTATATCTTTCTTTTGAAAGAGACCAAAAAATGTGTTTCTTTGTTGTGTAATAAAATAAATGCTCTATACTGCTTGCAAAGTAAGACAAATCACCACAGAGGCCACAGAAGCTGGTGTGCGTACACATTTCAAAAGACTCATGAACAATAGAGAACCCCGCAATAACATCAATATATCAGTGTAGCTACACCTCTTTCAGAGGAGCTATTTTCCTGAGGGAGACCTACACAGCAAATTGGCCAGTGTCAATTTTTCAGTGTTACATTTATAAGTGTGGATTCAGAAATTGAAGTGGAACTGACAGCATTTTAGCAACATGTCTTCTTGTTAAAATCTGTTCATATACACCCCTAGGAAGAATATGACGTTTTTTTTATTTTGGGGACAAGCGAGCTCTTAGATGTGATAACTTTCATGTTTCCATGAATTCATAGAAATTCATAGAATGTTTGGGAATGACATAAGGCATTTTTGAAAATTCTATAGCAATATACAGTGGGAAAGTGGTCATGCTCCTGGACAATTAATAGATGTTGCAGTAAATAAAACAAATAAAAACATATGTCCTGTCCAGGACCGGAGTCTATGCCATATTCCATAGCCAACCAGATCAACAGTAGGCCTATATGCAAATAAGCTATTTGCCACATAGGCCTGCCATCATCCACTTTGAACTAGACTGTGTATTTACAGGCAGAAATCAGAGCAAGAATTAAGAATGTAAGTACATATTTCACATTCTGAGGTGAATTTATCAAACCTTTCGCGTTGAAAAAACTGTTTTGTTGTTTGGAGCTCTCCACAAACAATAGCATGGCATTTTTTCGCAGTAATAGCTACTCTCAATTGGATAGTGCGGTTATATTAACATTTAGGCAAACATTGAAAAAAGGGGTCTATTTCCTATCAACGGGACAGTTGTGAATCATTCAGCTTGTTATGTCAAGATTGCAGATATTAGAGTAACAACAAATGGTCGGTACATAGAAGTGTCTTATATCGAAAGCTAAATTGCAAGGAGGAATGGGAAAAAATGTCAGTCTCTCGATGTGCTAAACTGTCCCAAGCAACTTACAGCTGTAATCGCAGCAAAAGGTGGCGCTACAAAGTATTAACTTAAGGGGGCTGAATAATTTTGCACGCCCAATTTTTCAGTTTTTGATTTGTTAAAAAAGTTTGAAATATCCAATAAATGTCGTTCCACTTCATGATTGTGTCCCACATGTTGTTGATTCTTCACAAAAAAATACAGTTTTATATCTTTATGTTTGAAGCCTGAAATGTGTCAAAAGGTCGCAAAGTTCAAGGGGGCCGAATACTTTCGCAAGGCACTGTAGCTAGTTGGGCAATCAATTCAGATATGGTGTCCAGGGCACAGCTGGGGGCTGAAGGGGGTCTATAACAAGCAGCAACAGTGAGAGACTTGTTTCTGGAAAGGTGGATTTTTTTATGTAGAAGCTGGAATTGTTTGAGCACAGACCTGGATAGTATGACAGAACTCTACTGGCAATCTCTGCAGCAGATTGCAACTCCTCCCCCTTTGGCAGTTCTATCTTGTCGGAAGATGTTATAGTTTGGGATGGAAATTTCAGGAGTTTTGGTGGCCTTCCTTAGCCATGATATCAGGGTTGTCGGAGTGTGCTAAAGCAGTGAATAAAATAAACGTAGGGAGGAGGCTTCTAATGTTAACTTACATTCAATTCACATTTCCACAAACTTCAAAGTGTTTCCTTTCAAATGGTACCGAGAAAATGCATGTCCTAGCTTAAGGGCCTGAGGTTTCGGCGGTTTGATTGGGTATGTCATTTAGGCAAAAATTGAAAAAAGGGGTCTATTTCCTATCAACGGGACAGTTGTGAATCATTCAGCTTGTTATGTCAAGATTGCAGATTTTAGAGTAACAACAAATGGTCGGTACATAGAAGTGTCTTATATCGAAAGCTAAATTGCAAGGAGGAATGGGAAAAAATGTCAGTCTCTCGATGTGCTAAACTGATAGAGACATACCCCAAGCGACTTACAGCTGTAATCGCAGCAAAAGGTGGCGCTACAAAGTATTAACTTAAGGGGGCTGAATAATTTTGCACGCCCAATTTTTCAGTTTTTAATTTGTTAAAAAAGTTTGAAATATCCAATAAATGTCGTTCCACTTCATGATTGTGTCCCACTTGTTGTTGATTCTTCGCAAAAAATACAGTTTTATATCTTTATGTTTGAAGCCTGAAATGTGGCAAAAGGTCGCAAAGTTCAAGGGGGCCGAATACTTTCGCAAGGCACTGTACCTCAGGAGTCTTGCAGCTGTCATTGCTGCACAAGTTGTCTCTACAAAGTATTGACTTTTTCAGTTGTTTTGTCTTATTTCTTGTTTGTTTCACAATAAAAAAACATTTTGTGTCTTCAAAGTGGTAGGCATGTGTAAATCAAATGATACAAACCCCCCAACAATCAATTTAAATTCCAGGTTGTAAGGCAACAAAATAGGAAAAATGTCAAGGGGAGTGAATACTTTCGCAAGCCAGTTGTTGGTCAGTCTCACATTGCTATGGAGAAATTTTTGCCCATTCCATGCAGAACTGCTGTAACTCAGCAACAGGTGTGGGTTTTCAAGCAAGAAATGCTTATTTCAAGTCCTGCCATATTTAATGAGTCCCCCCCACAGAGGTGCGGACTCCGGCCGCAAAACCTAAACCCATAGGGGAGGGTCTGAGTGGGCATCTAAGGTGGAGTGGGGTCCATGTCCCGCGCCAGAGCCGGAGCCGCGGACCCCACTCCACCTTAGTCTTGGCCGACTTAGGTGGCGCCTTTGGAGCGGCGACCCTCGCCGGGGACCCGTACAGACAGGCGGGAGGATCTGGCAGCTCCTGACTGACGGGCGGCTCTGGCGGCTCTGGACTGACGGGCGGCTCGCAGGATACCCTGGGCCGGAACGGCGTACCGGAGACCAAACACGCTGAGCCGGCACAATAAGCTCTGGCTGGATGACCACTCTCGCATGGCACTTGCGGGGGGCTGGCCTATAGCGCACCGGGCTATGAGCGCATACTGCCGACACAGTGCACTCTTCCGGTGTGCCCCCCAAAAATGTTTTTTGGTGCTGCCTCTCATGCCTGTTGCGCTGCCTTACGTCATATCGCCATCACTCAGCTTTCGCTGCCTCCAGTTCTTCTTTAGGGCGACGATATTCCCCAGTCTGTGCCCAGGGTCCCTTACCGTCTCTCCTCCCAAGTCCAGGAGTCCAGATCCCTCTGCTCCTTGTTACCATGCTGCTTGGTCCTTTTTTGGTGGGTAGTTCTGTAACGTTCTTCTTCATCTGATGAGGAGTAGGAAAGATTGGACCAAAACACAGCATGGTAAGTGTCCATTTTAATGAAATATAACTGAACACTGAATACAAAATAACTAAAGTGAAACAATGAAAATCGAAACAGTTCTGTATGGTGAAACACAGACACAGAAAACAACTACCCACAAACCATAGTGGGAAAACAGGCTGCATAAGTATGGTTCTCAATCAGAGACAACGATTGACAGCTGCCTCTGATTGGGAACCATACCAGGCCAAACACATAGAACTATAACACATAGAACAAAAACATAGAATGCGCACCCCAACTCACGCCCTGACCAAACTAAAATAGAGACCTAAAAATGGAACTATAAGGTCAGGACGTGACAATACCCCCCTATTTTATTTATTTTATTTAACCTTAATTTAACTAGGCAAATCAGTTATGAACCAATTCTTATTTTACAAGGACGGCCTAACATGGACAAATCCTCTCCTAACCCAGATGATGCTGGGCAAATTGTGTGCCACCCTTTTGGACTCCTGATCACAGCTGGTTGTAATACAGCCCGGCGTCAAAACCAGGGTCTTAGTGATGCCTCTAGCACTGAGATGCAGTGCCTTAGACTGCTGCACCACTCTAGAGCCCTTAGTAAAGTGTTACCATGTTTTCTTTATTGCACCCAGCCTCATTGTTGTGGTAGAAAGAAAAAACAGCAATTCCACACAACATTCAAATGAAGATAGAGAGTATCAACCTTATAATATGACTATTATATTCACAATCAATTTACCAAGCAAAACTAAACTTCCTGAAGGTTATAGTTATACTTCATTGTTAAATCAATAGGTACTTTGGGAAATTGTTTTGTCAAGTCCCTCATGCTTTTTTAGAACAAAGCATAACAATGTCATGTCGAGCTGAGAACTCTCTTTGACAAAGTGACAGAATATCAATTTGTCTGCCTTTTGGTCAACACACAGCAAATTGGATGTGTTTAACTAAATCACTGTAGTGTTCATTTGAACTCTTTCAGGTGTATATATGTATCCACTCTTAACAGAGTGAATTTCATACCTTCAAAAGTGTTTAAATGTTAACATTTAGACAGTGCTTCTGTAACCCAACATATTTTTCCGTCAATGATTCTAGTGATTTTTATGCAAATTGCTAATACCGCATCAAAAGCTCAGAGAGTCGCCAGGGTATGTGTCATCGACCTGTGCCAACTTTCCCATGATTGAAATCCATTCAAATTGTTGGCGCATGCATTCCTGGCTCCAGTCACTGTTAATGAACAGGTGAGGCATGGGGCTTTACTGCATACCCTACAGGCGCTACCATTATTAATGTCATTGAGTGGAATCCATATTTTGTGCATACTGTGGTATCCCTGGGGGATGGTAATAGAGGGGCGGTACGTAAGACGACGTTGGCTCCCTCTGCTGGGGATACGGGAGCTGGGCACCCCAACACGGACAGATATCAGTGGAGGTAATTAGAGGAAAGTGCCAACCAGCCGTGGAGGTTAAATAAAAGGAGCACAATGGCACACAGCAAGGGAGAAGGTGGAGAGATGGACACCAGTTAAGAGAGAGAAGAAAGACCGAGCAAAACCGAAGTGATTTCTTTAATATATTTATTTTCCGTCTTAGTAAAGTTGTTTTGTGGACTAAAGCCTCTCTGTCTCTGTGTCAATCTCTGCATGCTCAACACAATACGTACAGGCTTAAAGTTGTGGGAGAGTCATACAGTGCCTTTGAGAATTTAGGCATGTCTACCAGTGGAGGCTCTTTAGAGGAAAAAGGTGAGGACCATACTCCTCAGTAAATTTCATACAAATAAAAGTAGTGAAACAAACGTTATCCTTTTTAAATAAAACTATACTAAATATATTAATGTCACCAAATAATTGATTAAAACACTGTTTTGCAATGAAGGACTACATTCGGCTCATTAGCCTCTGTAGGGTAGCACCATGGGGTAGCCGGAGGACAGCTCGTTTCCGTCCTCCTCAGGGTACATTGACTGCCGTACATAAGCTAGCAGGCTCGTGGTTCTTACCCCCTTGACTTACACAATATTTATGATCACTCCCGTAGGACGTCCTCCAACCTATCAGAGCTCTTGCAGCATAAACTGACATGTTGTCCACCCAATCAAAGGATCAGAGAATTAATCTAGTACTGAGAGCATAAGCTACAGCTTAGCTAGCACTGCAGTGCATAAAATGTGGTGAGTATTTGACTCAAAGAGAGAGAAAGATAACAGTTGAACAGTTTTGAACAAATTCATTTCTTAAAAATTTAAGGAGAAGCAAGAGAGAGAGAGCTAGTAATTGTGTATTTTTCTTAAATGCAGCTTGCTAGCTAGTTTAATCCTACTCAAACATCCAGCTCAAAAAGAGAGGGATGCTACTGTATGTTAACTAACTGACTATGGCTATCCAACACTGGAACTCTTCCAAGTCGAGGTAAGCTTTTGGATGTATTAATTTATTGCCACTGGCGCCCACTGGTGTAACTGCTAAACTGCTTTACTATACTGTCCTGCGCGATTGTAGCTGGTTTACTAATGCGTTAGTTAAATTAGCTATGTTGTTGACTTGACCTTCGTTGTAACCATATTAGCTATGTGTAGCGGTTATGATATGAAGGTTTGGCTTGGTCACAGACAGCAGATGTGCACTGAAGTCCACAAGTGAAGGGTAAAGGTGAGAGGAGGAAAGCGCATAGATGCGCTTAATGATCTGGCTGGTATGAAAGTGAAATGAGTTTGCGTCTGATCAGGGGTGTATTCATTCCGACTATTCTGTTGAAAAGTGTTTCTTAAACGTAAGCAAATGGAACTAAATCGGGATAAACATACCTGAATTTGTCCCAAAAAATATATTGTTTGCAACTATTGGACTAATGATTACACCCTGGATCAGCTAGATCCAGGCAAGATTGTGCAAGGCGGTATTGGATGTGTCAATGTCTGTCACCTTGATTACTAAAATTTCGCTCAACCTGTGCACCTGCGTTGTAAACTTTCATTCAAAGGTTAGGTTGTAGCAACCTCATGATGGGTATAGGGAAAATTTGAGTATCATGTAGTAAGTAGCCTAAACATATCCATGTTACATGTTACATTGAGCTGGCTAAATGGAATATGAATGACAATCATCCAGTACGCTGTAATAGAAAGAAGGCCATGCTCATAAATAATAATTGTCCTTCCCATCTTAAATGACACCGACCACCACTGGTGTCTACAAAGTTTGGTGCTCCAATAACTTACCCTTATATTCACCTAGCCAGCTAAGAATATGGATATTATGCACCTCAAACAATTTTCCACAAGGATAGACAAGGTAGGCCTAAATGCATTTTTCCTTTGAAATTAGCGCGTCACTGTTGGACGGTAATGTTTATTACAAACATGTAACACATATGTGACTTTGAAAAAATGTAGCAGGTTAGGAGAATGTGAAGAGTTTTATTCCAAAACGCTATATCCACAAAAAAATATATATTTGTGTTTTCTCATATGACTTCAACTGGGTGGCTATATACATAAAGTGCTTTCATTTCTAAATGGTAAGAGTGTATGAAAATACACTCTTCGAATTAGTGGTGACTTGAGGAACCCTGGAGATCCTCAAGTAACCCCTGGAGTTCCTCAATTGCTAGTCAATGGTTCATATTTGCACCTTTGGTTAGTTCAAATGTTTATGGAGGAACATTTTATGTTTCAATGTAGCAAAGGGTTCCTAGAGCAACCCAGGACTGTAAGCATGGCTTAATAGGGATGTGGCTTTCAGACATATATTTTTTGGCCACGCGTGGAAGTAAATGTCATTCCTGTTCATCTGTTCTGTTGTATTACCATCACATGTTAAGGTTGAACATTGACAGTTTTGTAGCTTCAATGAGGCTTATAGCGGTGTATGAGTTCCTCAAGAGCAAATCCTGAAGTTGGAATAGTTACCACTGTATTAAATGTAATACTGTACGTGTACAAACTTACGTGTACAAATTTACAAAAATAACTATCTGAAAGCCACCCCTCCAATAAGCAACGCCTCCAATCTTCAAAAAGATTTGAATCTTTAAACAGGGGTTCCTCAAAGGCCCTTTTCAGAACTGGAATGGTTCTCCCTCTGTGGCAATTTTTTTAAACCCCAAAAGGTTCTTCCAGGCTCCTTTGCTTCTAAAAGTGTACCCTCAAATAAAAGGTACTGTCACCTCATATGAAACATTTGATCTCAAAAGTTTAAAATGTTGGCTCACTGTCCAAATACATGCTGTGTGTAGAGAAGAGTATGTCACTCTGGTTGTTGGAGCTATATGTTGTATGGTGAACTTGGGCTGCATCAGGGTTTATTTGTGAGTAAATCTGGCTTTGATAATAGATAGTTCCCACACCACTATACCTTTATGAGCCATAACACCGTTACCATCTTTGTTTGTGTTGTTGAAACACAAATGTGTTAAACTGCACTGTAACACAATATTGATACAACAAATGCAGTAAAAACAAATTGGGGATGGAGTAGATTAGTTAAGCAGCCACATAAAGATGTGTTCCCAAAGTGGAAAAACACATTCAACATGTACTTTTCTGAACCACCCAGCAGAAAAGCTGTTGGTGTAAGGAATACCATCATGTTATTTTTTCTCGTTATTGTTATTCGTTAATCACTGTGTATTTATTCCTTTATTCCTTCACATTTTTATTTATCTTTAACTCTGCATTTTGGAAAATAAGCCATAAGTAAGCAATTCACTGTTAGTGTATACCTGTTGTTTGTGAAGCATGTGACATATAACATTTGATTTGATTTGAAATACATTGTTTCAGAAATATGAGATTATCCGTGTAATACTCCTATTATCTTGTTAGATTTTGAAACTGCTGTATAGCAGTTAGACATTAGAGGGATTTTAAATACATAAAATACTGTGTATCCCTCTTGCATTCAGAATTCTAGAGTTTGCCCCACAGTTCTCTCTGACTAAATCCAGAGATCTGTTGCTATGTGCTATGAATAATTATTTCTCTCACACACACTCTTTCACAAACCGACTGACGCACAACTGCACAGACAAACATACGCTCACATACACAGAACGCAAGCTCATATGGATGAACGCACATACGCAAACACACTCACGCATACATATACGCACACGCACACTGACAGCATGTTTGGATTTCTCATTGATTTTCAAACAGTACCCGTGGAGCAAATCTTTTAAACCAAATCTTCTGGGAACCAACACTGTATACCAGGGTTGAGAGCATCATTGTCCCTTGCAATACTCTGAAGTTAATAGTCTGCCCTTAAGAGAGAGACATTGTGTTCTACTCTAATACACTGGACTCATACCTCAGGCCCAGGGTATACGGTGATAGAGACTGGAGAGGGGATGTGGTTAGAATATAGTATTGGCATTGGCAGCAGTTGCAGTGTATATATTGACAGCCATGCATAGAGCGGGGACGATAAACCGTATGGATCACTTATTGCAGGCATTTTGCTGTAATCGTTCATTACGATAAGAAGCCTATACTAGAGAAATGTGAAGTTTGAAATGGAATAAATTTTATAATATGGGTGTACGTTAATGGGACAATTGATGGCTACAACCATCAAACTACAAGTAGTAGTTTAATTAAAGGATAATAAAATCAAACTGTAGAGCACATTAATGTTATAAACAAATTGTTCATTTTATCATTATCGCATCAATTCAGGCAATTTATCATGATGTGGATTTTTGTCCATATTGCCCAGCTCTACCCTTGCACTTTTCTTAAATAATTCACAATGTATGCTTGTACACGTTCAAGGCCCCCACTACCAGAGGCAGCAAAGCAACCTTACAGCATTATCAAACCTCCCCAATGTTTGATTGTAAGGAGGGTTATTTTCTTTGAATACTTCATTTAGTTGTAGGTCAAGCATTCAGAGAAAAGAAGACCCTCCCTACAATCAAACATGGTGGAGGTTCGATAACGCTGTGGGGTTGCTTTTCTGCCTCTAGTACTCTGGGGCTTGAACATGTGCAAGACATGAAATCAGTAGCTTATAAAGGTGTTTCGGAGTGCAGTGTCCCAAAACTGGGTCTCCGTTAAAGATTGTTGGTTTTCCAGCAGGACAACAACCCCAAACACTCATCAAAAAGCACTCAAGAATGGTTAATGAAGCACTGGATTGTTCTAGGGTGGCCAGCGACAGTGGAGGCGTCTCAGAAGAGGAAGGGGAGGACCATCCTACTCAGTGAATTTTATAAAAATAAAATAATGAATCATTTAAAAAAAATTATCCTTTTTAGACAAACATTTATTAAATAAACTCAACAGAAAAATAAATGTCCTCTCACTGTCAACTGTGTTTATTTTCAGCAAACCTAACGTGTAAATATTTGTATGAACATAATATTCAACAACTGACACAAAAACTGAACAAGTTCCACTGACATGTGACTAACAGGAATAGATTAATGTGTCCCTGAACAAAGGGGGATTCAAAATCAAAGTGGGGCGGCAGGGTAGCCTAGTGGTTAGAGCATTGGACTAGTAACCGTAAGGTTGCAAGTTCAAATCCCCGAGCTGACAAGGTACAAATCTGTCGTTCTGCCCCTGAACAGGCAGTTAACCCACTGTTCCTAGGCCGTCATTGTAAATAAGAATTTGTTCTTAACTGACTTGCCTAGTTAAATAAAGGTAAAATAAAAAATAAAAAAGTAACAGTCAGTATCTGGTGTGGCCACCAGCTTCATTAAGCACTGCAGTGCATCTCCTCCTCATGGACTGCACCAGATTTGCCAGTTCTTGCTGTGAGATGTTACCCCACTCTTCCACCAAGGCACCTGCAAGTTCCCGGACATTTCTGGGAGGAATGGCCCTGGCCCTCACCCTCCAATCCAACAGGTCCCAGACGTCCTCAATGGGATTGAGATCCGGGCTGTTCGCTGGCCATGGCAGAACACGGACATTCCTGTCTTGCAGGAAATCATGCACAGAACGAGCAGTATGGCTGGTGGCATTGTCATGCTGGAGGATGAGCCTGCAGGAAGGGTACCACATGAGGGAGGAGGATGTCTTCCCTGTAACGCACAGCGTTGAGATTGCCTGCAATGACAATAATCTCAGTCCGATGATGCTTTGACACACCGCCCCAGACCATGACTGACCCTCCACCTCCAAATCTATACCACTCCAGAGTACAGGCCTCGGTGTTACGCTCATTCCTTCGACGATAAACGCGAATCCGACCATCACCTCTGGTGAGACAAAACCGTGACTCGTCAGTGAAGAGCACTTTTTGCCAGTCCTGTCTGGTCCAATGACGGTGGGTTTGTGCTCATAGACGGTGTTGTTGCCGTTGATGTCTGGTGAGGACCTGCCTTACAACAGGCCTACAAGCCCTCAGTCCAGCCTCTCTCAGTCTATTGCGGACAGTCTGAGCACTGATGGAGGGATTGTGCATTCCTGATGTAAATCGGGCTGTTGTTGCCATCCTGTACCTGTCCCGGAGGTGTGATGTTCGGATGTACCGATCCTGTGCAGGTATTGTTACACATGGTCTGCCACTGCGAGGACGATCAGCTGTCCATCCTGTCTCCCTGTGGTGCTGTCTTAGGCGTCTCACAGTACGGACATTACAATTTATTACCCTGGCCACATCTGCAGTCCTCGTGCCTCCTTGCAGCATGCCTAAGGTACATTCACGCAGATGAGAAGGGACCCTGGACATCTTTCCTTTGGTGTTTTTCAGAGTCAGTAGAAAGGCCTCTTTAGTAGAAAGGCCTCTTTCATAACTGTGACCTTAATTGCCTACCGTCTGTAAGCTGTTAGTGTCTTAACGACCGTTCCACAGGTGCATGTTCATTAATTGTTTATGGTTCATTGAACAAGCATGGGAAACATTGTTTAAACCCTTTACACTGAAAACTGTGAAGTAATTTGGATTTTTACGAATTATTTTTGAAAGACAGGGTCCTGAAAAGTGGCGTTTCTTTTATTGCTGAGTTTGTATTCGTATGTCCCCCAATAACTGATTAAAACACACTGTTTTGCAATGAAGGTCTACAGTAGCCTAAAGAGCACTGTAGGATAGAACCATGCTGTAGCCGGAGGACAGCTATTTTCCATCTTCCTCTGGGTGCATTGACTTCAATAAAAAACCTAGGAGGCCATGGTTCTCACCCCCTTGCATAGACTTACACACTAATTATGACGACTTCCAGAGGACATCCTCCAACATATCAAAGCTCTTGCAGCATGAACAGACATGTTGGCCCTCCAATCAAAGGATCAGAGAATGAATCTAGTACTATGGTGAGAAGTTGACACAAAGAGAGAGAAAGACAAGAGTTGAACAGTTTTGAACAAATACATTTCTTCAAAAATTAAGGAGAACCAGCAGAGACAGAGAGAGAGAGATTTCATTGTATTTATTTTTTCTGTTCCACTCACTTGCTAGCTAATGTTATTAATTTAGCCCATGCAACAAACTGACTGAGGAATTACATTTTTGTTAACTAGCTGGCTAAGGCTATCCAACACTCCAATGCTTCCAATTGTATTAATTTATATTAATCTTTTGTCACCGGGGCCAGCCGGTGTAACTGCTAAACTGCTTGCTGTACACTACTCCGTGATGGTACACATGGATTGAATTGTGGGTTTACCAACCCGTTTGTTCTAGTAGCTATATTGATAATGACGTTAGCTAATATGGTGAAAACTATGTAGGCGGTGTGTAGCGGTTATGGTTTGAAGGTTTGGTTTGGAGAGTTTTTTTTGCCTGGTCACAGACAGCTGTTGTGCTGTGCACTGAAGTCAACAAGCAAAGGGAAATTGTGAGAGGAGGAGATGATGCTGTTTGTATAGCTGTTATGAAAAGTGAACTGTGTCTGCGGGTGATTAGGGGTGAATTCATTCCGCCAATTCTGTTGCAAAACGTTTCTTAAACAGAACGAAACAGGGATGGATCTACCTGAATTTGTCCAATAGAAACTCTTGTTTTAGTTGCTTTTGCAACTAAATACTGAAAAATAATTACACGCAACATGTAACAATTTCAAAGTTTTTACTGAATTACAGTTCATAGGTGGAAATCAGTCAATTGAAATAAATTAATTAGGCACTAATCTATGGATCGCACATTACTGGGCAGGGGTGCAGCCATAGGTGGGCCTGGGAGGGCATAGGCCCACCCACTTGGGAGCCAGGTCCACCCACTGAGGAGTCAGTTCCACCCAATCAGAATTAGGTTTTCCCACAAAAGTACTTTACTAAATACAGACATACTCCGTGGTTACACGTGGTATGCGGTTGTGAGGCAGTTAGGAGGTACTGTGAAATTCTCAAATTTCACACTCCCTCAAAGCTTGAGACATCTATGGCATTGTGTTGTGTGACACAACTGCACATTTTAGAGTGGCCTTTTATTGTCCACAGCACAAGGTGCACCTGTGTAATGATAATGCTGTTTAATCAGATTCTTGATATGCCACACCTGTCAGGTGGATAGATTATCTTGGCAAAGGAGGAATTATCACTAAAAGGGATGTAAACATATTTGAGCACAGAATTAGAGAGAAATAAGCTTTTAGTGCATATGAAACATTTCTGGGATCTTTTATTTCAGCTCATGAAAAATGGGTCCAACACTTTACATGTTGTGTTTGTATTTTTGTTCAATGTAGTAGCCTAAACCTATCGAAATGACCTTGAGCTAGGTGAATGGAATATGAATGACAGTCATCCAATATGCTGTAAAAGAAATAAGGCCATGCTCATAAAACAATAGTACAAAAGAAAGCATCTCAGATCACCTGGAGCTAAATCATGTGTCCTGATCTTGTCCACATTCTTATTGTTCCCACATTTTTTAAATGTGTGTACAAATGGTATTAAAATGTGTGTCTTATCTGTCCACTGTGTCAGTATTGTGACTATATTACCTGGTCCATCCCTCTAGGCAAATGATTTCACAGCTATTCTTTCTAAATAATATGTATTTATTTATTTATTTTAAAACACATATTGTGGCCTAGCCTCGCAAGCCAACTTGATTTCGCAAGCTAGAGAAGACAAATGATAAGCTTGCAAGATCAAGCTGGCTCGCGAGGCTAAATGGTACCACCTGTCAAGGATTTTAGTATGCAGGATAATGATTAATTAAATGGTTTCACTGGCCAGATCTGTCTACACTTGTAAGCTATTCAAGCCACAATGTGTGCCTGACTACCTCTGGAAGATCATCTGGTAAGCAAGATCTGATCACAATCTGATGAGAATGTTCCTTTTAATCGTCTACATTTGTCAAAAAAATGTGGGTACAATCAGAATGTGAAATGAGATCAGGACAATGGATGCATGTTAGAACTAGGTATAAATGAGACTTCAGCCAATCAACAGCCACACAACTATTCATGGACATGAAGCGGAACTAGTCAATGCATCAACAGGTGTTAAAGTAAAAAAAAGCAGACAAAAGACACCACCGACAGAATGCAAACACAATGTTTGCAGTGTCACTTCACCTTAGATGAGAGCAGCAACTGACACCAGAATAATACTTTTACACAGCACTGTTCTCCCAGTGGTGCAGACTCATTAGTGTTATAGTGTTAGCGATGAGATAACTTACTCCTAGGGTTGACTCTCCATACAGAAGGCATTATATTATAATATACATGGTATTTATTATACATTACATTATTACACAATGGTTATTGGAGTTGGCAGGTAGTCTAGAGCAGTGGTTCCCAAATACATTTTTCTGTGCCCGGAGTCCCCCTGAAATACCACCTCATGTATTTTAGTAGCAAGCCTATGGTCTCAAATACCCCCTGTGGATAGACCATTATGATTAGCAAATGCTACCAGGGGTATATAAAATCCCTTGGGATACATTGTCAGAAGATGAGCCTATTAGCTGTACTTTCAGGACCACCTACATCAGCACCATTATCCTGGAAACCGTAGATCCACTCCAATTCGCATACCGCCCCAACAGATTCACAGATGACGCAATCGCACTCCACACTGCCCTTTCCCACCTGGACAAAAGGAACACCTATGTGAGGATGCTGTTCATTGACCACAGTGCAGCGTTCAACACCATAATGCCCTCAAAGCTCATCACTAAGCTAAGGACCCTGGGAGTAAACACATCCCTCTGCAAATGGATCCTGGACTTCCCGACGGGCCGCCCCCAGGTGGTGAGGGTAGGCAACAACACATCTGCCACGCTGATCCCTCTACACGGGCGCCCCTCAGGGGTGCGTACTTAGTCCTGTCCTGTCCTGCCCAAGCACGACTCCAACACCATCATTAAGTTTGCTGACAACACAACAGTGGTAGTCCTGATAATCAGCAACGATGAGACAGCCTATAGGGAGGTCAGAGACCTGGCAGTGTGGTGCCAGGACAACAACCTCTCCCTGAACGTGAACAAGATGAAGGAGATGAGCGTGGACTCAGGAAAAGGAGTGCCGTACCTTCCCCCATTCTCATGATGGGGCTGTAGTGGAGCAGGTTGAGAGTTTCAAGTTCCTTGGTGTCCACAATACCACCAAACTATCATGGTCCAAACACACTAAGACAGTCGTGAAGAGGGCACGACAACACCTTTTCCACCTCAGGAGACAAAATATTTGGCATGGATCCCAACATCCTCAAAAAGTTATACAGCTGCACCATCGAGAGCATCTTGACCAGTTACATCACCGCCTGGTATGGCAACTGCTCAGCATCTGACCATAAAGCTCTACAGAGTAGTGCGTACGGCCCAGTACATCACTGGGGCCAAGCTTTCTGCCATCCAAGACCTATATACTAGGCGGTGTCAGAGGAAGGCCCATAAAATTGTCAAAGACTCCAGTCATCCAAGTCATAGACAGTTCTCTCTACTACCACACGGCAAACGGTACCAGAGTGTCAAATCTAGGTCCAAAAGGCTCTTTAACAGCTTCTACCCCCAGGCCATAAGACTGCTGAACATGTAATCAAATAGCCGCCCGGACTATTTACATTGCCCCCCTTTGATTTTACACTGCTGCTACTTGCTGTTTATTGTCACTTATTTTTTACTTTAGTTTATTTAGTAAATATTTTCTTAAATCTATTTCTTTAACTGCATTGTTGGTTAAGGGCTTGTATTTAAGCATTTCACAGTAAGGTCTACTACACCTGTTGTATTCGGCATCTGTGACAAATATAATTTGATCTCCACGCTGGATGAAGCTCTGGCTGTATAGTGGCTATGTAATGACATCTTGTGGTGCAGGAAAGCATTACTGCGTACTACATGTGAGAATCAGTGTGTGTATTGCAAAGTTATGACTCAGGAGCTACACTCCTCTAGTGGCTTCACACCTGCAATGACAGTGACGATATTGTGACGGTATTTTTTCTAGGATACATTTTCAAATATTGGCTGCATTCTAGACCGACTACAATGCAGATACCTGTCAGATCTCACAACAGCTGGATAAGTGTTTAACATTTCAGCTAATCACATCATATGATATAGGAATCTGATCCATTGTTTGATGATTTGCAAGATCTGCATTGTAGTCGGCCATGGAATTGCTGGGAGCGTTTGAGCTGATCACTTTTGTCAAGTCAATGGTCAAGCTTTTAAAGTGTGTTGCATTCTGGGGATAAAAATTGTCTGACTGCATGAAATTTACAAAAATCATGAAGTTTTGAATGGAGTTGACTACAAGTTTCTGCAGTTGCTTTTCATCAACTTCATCCTGCAGCCATCACCCTGCATTGTGGGAGGCTCTATTGTCAACCAATCGTTAGGGTGTTTTTGTTTTACCACGCAAACGTGAACAAAGAAGTGACTGGCAGTTTTCCATAATTCATGTGCAGCCTACAATGAGGAAATAAATGTGATTGAGGCTCTCTCTCACTAAATGTTTGGACTGTGCATTTGAAAAGTATTCAGACCCCTTGACTTTGTCCACATTTTGCTAGATTACAGCCATAACCTAAAATGGATTGAATAATTTTATCCTAATCAATCTACACACAATACCCCATAATGATGAAGTGAAAACAGGTTCTTTGACATATCTTATGACTGCAGTGGCACTATTGAGTAGCTTGGATGAAAGGTGCCCAGAGGTGCCCGGAGTAAACGGCCTGCTCCTCAGTCTCAGTTGCAAATACATGCATATTATTATTAGTATTGGATAGAAAACACTCTGAAGTTTCTGAAACTGTTTGAATGATGTCTGTGATTATAACAGAACTCATATGGCAGGCAAGAACCTGAGAAGAAACAGGAAGTGAGAAATCTGTGGTTCGTATATTTTCAAACCATTCCCCATTGAAATCCCATTGCAATATGAATGAAGATTCACTACCTAGGGCTTCCACTAGACCGTCTATAGAAATGTGAATGAGGCTTCTACTGTTGTTGTGGGACTGAATAAGAGCAGAATGAGCCATGTGTCTGGCAGTCAGCCATTTCCTGGTCACGCGCATTCCAAGTGATATATTATTCAGATCCTTTGCTGTGAGACTCGAAAGGAAGCTGAGGTGCATCCTTTTTCCATTGATCATCCTTGAAATGTTTCTTCAACTTGATTGGAATCCACCTGTGGTAAATTCAATTTATTGGACATGATTTGGAAAGGCACACGCACTGTCAACTGTGGGACCTTATATAGACAGGTATGTCAGAGCAAAAACCAAGTCTTGAGGTCGAAGGAATTGGGATCTATAGGGGGAGCCTGGGAAACTGAAATGTCTGACATTTGTGAACATCTGTACAAGAAAAACAAATTAAGGGAGAAATAGATATGATTTAAAAACAACCGTTGATGCAATATGAAAATAAATGGGTGGAGGAGATTAATCATAAACCCTAATTGAGAACCTTTTGTTTGATTAAGAGTGAATTTGTGTGTGAGAGATATATTATGCATAACCTACCTAAAAAGCAAGAGATCACTATGTGCACAGGTAAGATCAGGGATATTGCCTCTGCATATTGAAACGGGATGAAATTGTGGCGATATGGAAGAGGAAAGACTATGTAACTATTATGACCTCAAAGAAATAGAGAATGAAACTAATTTGATCCTCTATTTCACTTTCAACAACGATATACGCTTGCTCTCATTCCAGAAAGCACACCAGATATACCCTGGCATTACGTGGCTGAGTAATGAGGAGACACTGAAATGTTTTTTTGTCCATTGTGTATTTCCGTTGGCAGAATATTTAGATAAATCCTGAAATATAAGAAAAATGGCTACCTATAATTCAATTGTAAAAATATTTAGCTTCTATGTGGTTAATGGCACGTCTGGATATACTGTAGATTGTTTATAGACTTGTCTTCCATGTGAATCTTCTCTTTGTGCCAGAAGGTTCAAATGCCTTCTATTTCTTTTTTTAATGTATTTATTTATCTGTATGAGTTATGTATGTACGTTATTTATACAGCGTGTATGAACAGTTGAAGTCGGAAGTTTACGGACACCTTAGCCAAATACATCTAAACTCCGTTTTTCACAATTCCTGACATTTAAACCTGGTAATATTTCCCAGTCTTAGGTCAGTTAGGATCACCACTTTATTTTAAGATTGAGAAATGTCAGAATAATGGTAGAGACTTTTTTTTCTTTCTTTCATCACATTCCCAGTGCGTCAGATGTTTACATACACTCAATTAATATTTGGAAGCATTGCCATTAAATGGTTTCATTTGGGTCAAACGTTTCGGGTCGCCTTCCACAAGCTTCCACAATAAGTTGGATGAATTTTGACCCATACCTCCTGACAGAGCTGGTGTAACTGAGTCAGGTTTGTAGGCCTCCTTTGGAAGTATGATTGGGGTCATTGTCCATTTGGAAGACCCATTTGCGACCAAGCTTAACGTCCTGATTGATGTCTCGAGATTTTACTTCAATATATCCACATAATTTTCCTCCCTCATGAAGCCATCTATTTTGTGAAGTGCACCAGTCCCTCCTACAGCAAAGCACCACCACAACATGATGCTGCCACCCCCGTGCATCACGGTCTTCGGCTTGCAAGCCTCCCCTTTTTCCTCCAAACATAACAATGGTCATTCTGGCCAAACAGTTCTATTTTTGTTTCATCAGAACAGACATTTCTCCAAAAAAGCATGATCTTTGTCCTCATGTGCAATTGCAAACCGTAGTCTGGCTTTTTTATGGCGGTTTTGGAGCAGTGGAATCTTCCTTGCTGAGCGGCCTTTCAGGTTATGTCGATATAGGACTCGTTTTACTGTGGATGTAGATACTTTTGTACCTGTTTCCTCCAGCATCTTCATAAGGCTCTTTGCTGTTGTTCTGGGATTGATTTGCACTTTTCGCACCAAAGTACGTTCGCCTCTAGGAGACTGAATGCATCTCCTTCCTTAGCGGTATGACTGCTGCGTCTTTCCATGGTGTTTAAACTTGCGTACTGTTGTTTGTACAGATGAACGTGGTACCTTCAGGCGTTTGGAAATTGCTCACAAGGATGAACCAGACTTGTGGAGGTCCACCATTTTTGGTCTTGGCTAATTTCTTTTGATTTTCCCATGATGTCAAGCAAAGAGGCTTGACAATTTAAGTGGGCCTTAAATTCATCCACAGGTACACCTCCAATTGACCCAGATTATGTCAATTGGCCTATCAGAATTTTCTAAAGCCATGACATAATTCTCTGGAATTTTACAAGCTGTTTAAAGGCACAGTCAACTTAGTGTATGTAAACTTCTGACCCACTGGAATTGTGATACAGTGAACTATAAGTGAAATAATCTGTCTGTAAACAATTGTTGGAAAAATTACTTGTGTCGAGCACAAAGTAGATGTCCTAAGACATTTGTGGAGTGGTTGTAAAATGAGTTTTATTGACTCCATCCTAAGTGTATGTAAACTTCCGACTTCAACTGTATGTATGTCCACTACCCTTCAAAAGTTTGTTTTCACTTAGATATGTTTGTGAAAGAATCCATTAAAATAGTATTATATGGATCAGAAATACAGTGTAGACATTGTAAAAGTTGTATATTACTATTGTAGCTGGAAACGGAAGATTTTTAAGCATACAGAGGCCCATTATCAGCAACCATCACTTCTCTGTTCCAATGGCACGTTGTGTTAGCTAATCCAAGTTTATAATTTTAAAAGGCAAATTCATCATTAGAAAACCCTTTAGCAATTATGTTAGCTCAGCTGAAAACTGTTGTCCTAATTAAAGTAGCAATAAAACTGGCCAACTTTAGACTAGTTGACTATCTGGAGCATCAGCATTTGTGGGTTCGATTACAGGCTCAAAACGTCCAGAAACAAATGACTTTTTTGTTCTGAGAAATGAAGGCTATTCCATGCAAGAAACTGCCAAGAAACTGAAGATAACAAAATTGCACAATTGGTTGGGAGAATGTAAAATGTCAGCCATGTTCTTCGGCGCCACTAGCATCCTCACAGACATACTGCCCCAACCTCAATAGTACTCCATACTGCCCTTTCCCATCTGGAAAAAAGTAGCACCTATGTGAGCATGCTATTCATTGACTAAGCTCAGCGTTCAACACCACAGTGCCCTCAAAGCTCATCACTAAGATAAGGACCCTGGGACTAAACACCTCCCTCTGCAACTGGATCCTGGACTTCCTGACGGGCCGCCCCATGTGGTAAGAGTAGGCAACAACACATCTGCCACGCTGATCCTTAACACTGGGGCCCCACAGGGGTGTGTACTTAGTCCCCTCCTGTTTTCCCTGTTCACCCACGACTGTGTGGCCAAACACAACTATAACACCATCATTAAGTTTGCTGACGACACAACAGTGCCTGATCACCGACAATGATGAGACGGCCTATAGGGAGGAGGTCTGAGAACTGTTAGTGTGGTGCCAGGACAATAACCTCTCCCTCAATGTGAGCAAGACAAAGGCGCTGATCGTGGACTACAGGGAAAGGCGGGCAGAACAGGCCCCCATTAACAGTGACGGAGATGTAATGGAGCAGGTCGAGAGCTTCAAGTTCCTTGATGTCCACATCACCAACGAACTATCATGTTCTAAACATAACAAGACAGTCGTGAAGAGGGCATGACAAAACCTTTCCCCCTCAGGAGATTGAAAAGATTTGGCATGGGTCCCCAGATCCTCAAAAGATTCTACAGCTGCACCATTGAGAGCATCCTGACCGATTGCATCACTACCTGGTATGGCAACTGCTCGGCATCTGACAGTAAGGCGCTACAGAGGGTAATGCGAACGGCCCAGTACATCACTGGGGCCAAGCTTCCTGCAGTCCAGGACATATATAATAGGCAGTGTCAGAGGAAAGCCCATAAAATTGTCAGGGACTCCAGTCACCCAAGTTATAGACTGTTTTCTTTGCTTCCGCACGGCAAGCGGTAGCGAAACGCCAAGTCTTGGACCAAAAGACTCCTTAACAGCTTCTACCCCCAAGCCATTATTGTAACGATTGTCGTCGGGAGAAGGAGAAGAAGACCAAAGAGCAGAGTGGTACGTATTCATAATGATTTTAATAAAGATGAATACTGGAACAAAAACAACAAACCGACAAACGAACAGTTCTGCAAGGTGTAACAAAAACACTAAACAGAGAATAACTACCCACAAAACCCAAGTGGGCAAGAGCTACCTAAGTATGGTTCTCAATCAGAAACAATGACAGACAGCTGTCCCTGATCGAGAACCATACCCGGCCAAAAACAAAAAAATACAAAAACATGGAAAAAAGAACATAGAACGCCCACCCTAGTCACACCCTGGCCTAACCAAAATAGAGAATAAAAAGCCTCTCTATGGCCAGGGCGTGACAATTAGACTGCTAAACAATTCATAAAAATCGCCACTGGACAATTTATATTGACCCCACCTCTTCTACACTGCTACTCAGTGTTTGTTTGTTACCTACAGTCACTTCACCCCCACCTACATGTTCAGATTACATCAACTAGCCTGTACCCCTGCACCCTTAGTGGTGCCCCCCTGTATGTAGTCTTATTATTGTTATTCTTATTGTGTTACTTTTTATTATTTTTTATTTTAGACTAGCCTTGGTAAATATTGGTTAAGGGCTTGTAAATAAGCATTTCACGGTGAAATCTACAGTTGTTGTATTCGGCGTATGTGGCAAATACATTTATTTGTTAACCCTACACCTGTTGCAGATGCAGAGTAAAACTGGCCCTGGAAGTTTACTTGTTTACCAAAAAAGTGTCGGGTGACCTCTTTGTTGTTGTTATTGTTTGAATCCCAGATTGCCCACTTACCACAGAATGTTGGCCAAATTTAATTGGTCTGGCTATAGGCCTATAGTCAGGTAACTGTGGTCAATGGTACGAAATAAAATTACAATCCAAAAGAAGCAGTCAACAATCATATTTAACATAGTTTTATTTATTTTGAACAAAAGTTTAATAAATGTGGCTGCATTTCTCTTATGTTCAAAAAAGATGATGACTTTCGAGACGCATTATAAATCTTTTGTAGAAAAAGAAAAGATAATTGCACTAAAGCATCTATCGTATGATAATATGACAATAGTAAGATAAGGTATCTGTGTAATTTTTTTAAACAATTTTATTTTTCTTCATTATTTTCCTTGCACACACCTATCACACCTTTTCCCAATCTTCTCTTTCCTACTGATCTGACAAACAATGCTGTAGACAGTTGTGAACAAGTCCCAACTTCAAACGAAGTACAACATTAAAAGGCTTTATAAAGCATACATAAAGTACTCATAAGTACTACAAACTGTAGATGCTTATAAAGCCTTTACAAGTTGTAGTTTGTTTGAAGTGAGACCATTAACAGAAAATGCAACCAAAAACAAGAAAAACAAACACAAGAAGCTTCCCCTAAATAGAAAAACAGAAATCTCCAAGAGGTGGACATCTTGAATATCTCACTTCTCTAGGACATATTTACACCAGTAAACACTCCAGTTGTTCAACTGAAGTACAATGCATATGGCATAACATGTCATTCAACGTAGTATTTTTTTCCAGAAAAATAATTACACAACCATTGTGCAGACAAACTCTCTGTTAAATCTCAAAAACATCAGTTGTATCACAACCATTGTGCCAAATGTGTTGTACATCAGTTGTGCAACTTGAGTATGTACAGGGCCAGACAGGGGTAGGACATCTGCATAGATCCACAAGGTTCAGATCATGAATGTTTGGGGGAGTTTGTGGGAGATTATTTCTACAGAGAGGGGTACATCCGCTGCTGTCTTTTGGGGGAATAAAGTAAAGGTGAGGGAAACAATAAAGTAATGTTGCTCATTGATTGCTACAAAGAACAGTTCACCTCGATGAGTGTCTGTGAGAAAATCAACTGTTACGAGAACCTAAGGGGAAAATAATGTGAAAAGGCTAAATCACATAGACTTTCAGGGTGAAGTTTTCCCTAGGTAAAGATCTAGGATTAGTTTCCCTCCTCCAATTCTAACACCTACCATTAGTGGGTCAAATGCAGAACTGACCCAAGATCAGGGTCTTGAGGAAATGTCACCTTAATCGTCAGATTGATGTCTTCATGCCCGAGTACGGTTGACTTCAGAGTTATTCCGGCAGTACCGATTATATAGAAAAAACAAAGGTGCCATAATATGCGCTACTCAGTTGAACGGGAAGGATAAGACAGGGATGTCAAGGTCAAAGGTGAAAGCATGAGGAGCCTATCAGATTTCTTCCCAAATGTGCCATATCAATGAGTACCGGTTAGCAGCAGTCACACCAACGGAAGGAAATGCAGTATGTAGAGCCAGCCCTTGAGAACTCCTTACCTTCACACAAACGCCTACTAGCTAAGGCCTTAGCTCTGTGTAAAGATACAAGGTGATTATCTTGGTCACAATGAGGTCAATAAGGTCAAATAGAGACAAAGAGGAGAGGGTATGTATGATTGTAGAGGGTATGTAAAATTGTGTCCATTTTCTGTCAAGTGTGTTGAGCATTTGATTGAGCTTGTCTGGAGATGAAATGGGCAAGATTTTCAGTTATACTTTTGGGACAATCCCATTGGTTACATTGCGCCAGGCAAGCTCAATTGAGTACAGCTAAAATATTTCAAAGAGAACAAATACTATTTGAACCCAGGTCTTGTGACGCCTCTCCCACTGTGTGAAGTGAAGTGAGTCAAATATAAAAGCCAAACATACGGTTCTTGGATGTACTGCTTTAGAAAAAAGTCAATAGGTCACTTGATTTGAGGTAAATTGAGCTTCGTAAATCTGACGTCCCCTTTGGGCCCATCACATACAAACGCATGGACACAGGATAATGAGAGAGAAACTTATTGGCTCAAATAATATGAACTCGGAAGTACACTGAAGTCCATTGGTGGGAACGTTTTGAATCCAAGTGACAAGACCTCCACTGCTACCCTATTCACACAACTGAGCCGATCTAAAATGAGCTGAGCTGTACTGTACTTCACTGGCCTGGTTTACATGCAACCGTGTAAGGAAAATAATCCAAGTGAGCACAATACGGTTCAGGTCGGTAAAACAGTGTAGAAAGGTATACTACACCTGCTCTTCACTGGCTCTGTATTAGAGTTATATGTACTGCCATGAGAGAACCCTGATATGACTGAAATGTTCTATGTATCCACCAGGACAGGGGGGATCAATAAGTGTTTACTCTTTCTGTTTGTGAGTGTTTGAGTTAAGAATATTGTTAGCATATCCAGGAGCAGCTAAATGTTACTGGTTAAGAGAGGGGTGGATAAAAACACACAGGTTGGTGATACCTTTTTCAATATTCTCTGCCTCTTATGTGTTCTAAGACAACCCACTCACATTCCAACAAACTCCACAAACAACTGAACCAGGAGGAGAAAAAAACTATGTAGTACATCCTGAAGAAACAAAGAGACTGAAAAGGTGAACTCAGGTTTAGATTGACACGGTGATATGATATTGATCCTTTGGTCTGAGATGTGTTGGCCCCACCCACGTCGTCGCCTCACCACATGACTACAATCCTTTGCTCCGGGTAAATTGCTCTCACTTCCTGTGGCCCAAAGAGGCTTCGACAGCACATACCAGGGACCTTCCAGGGTTCTTTCTGAACAGAGAGCCAGAACTGGTCAGAACTGGTTTTGCAACTCACTCATTCACAAATAAAACATGGAGGTTTTTTTGCACATTTTTTCCATTATTCCTCACTGGAGGAGCTTTCCTCCAGGGGGAAAATGGCTGCCACACCGACGACCCCAGTGGAATTGTCGGATGCGGTAGTAATGGTGACTACGGTGTGCAGGAGAACAAAGACCAGCATGCACAGCTTCAGCCGGCCGCTACTGCTGCACTGTCTGGTGGGTGTGGCGGCCGAGGTGACTGATGTCGATGCCCCCTGTTGGTGATGGCAGGAGGGAGTTGGAGTCCTTTTCAGTGTCCCACGAGAACGGTTGTCCGGTTTAGAGTCCCACTGAACGTCGCAGCACTCTGCCTGGCTGTTGGGCTGCCCATGGCTCCCCAGTAGCCCTGTGGGGGACGAAGAGAGTAGTGGGTAAACACTGATATAAGCCATAGATGCTCATGTCTCTGTGCATCCCTCTCATGCATCCCTGTGTGTCTGTATCATCCATGCCTGTGTCTGATGATGATGACAAACCCAATTTCCCCAATACCAATAAAGTGTATTCATTCATTCAGATGACCCACAATAAGCTAAATAAATGACCCAGCCTAGTCCCAGCCTTACTTGCAGTGTGGTAATGCAGTGTTCTGTTGAAATGTATCACCAAATAAAAGACAGATGACCATGTGCATGAGAGCATAAATACCAGTCAGTATGCATGTTTATCCCAGTCTTCATATGAATAAACTATCAGTATCATTATGTTATATGCTGTATCATAACCTAACATTAATGATCCTTTATTGAACTCTAAATTAAAAAAGATGTAAGTGACATTTTGTAGCGACCTGTCACGACTTCTGCCGAAGTCATTGCCTCTCCTTGTGCGGGCGGTGCTCGGCGTTCGACGTCACCGGTCTTCTAGCCATCATTGATCCTTTTTTAATTTTCCATTGGTTTTGTCTTGTCTTCCCACACACCTGTTTTCAATCCCATTCATTACCTGTTGTGTATTTAACCCTCTGTTTCCCCTCATGTCTTTGTCAGAGATTGTTTTATTTTCACTGTAGTGTGATTGTTGTATAGGTGCGCGTCGGGTCCTCGTACCCATGTTTGTTTGTTTATGTACATTTAGTGTTATGGAGCATACTCCGTGGACTTTATTAAAAGACTCAATTTTTCACTCCATTTGACTCTCCTGCGCCTGACTTCCCTGCCACCTATTACACCTATGCATGACACGACCCCATACTGCAGCACGGTAAATATAATCTGCACCACTGCCCTCCAGGACCCCTACAGCGCCCGATGTCACAGGAAGGACAAAAAGATCATCAAGGACAACAACCACCCAAGCCACTGCCTGTTCACCCTGATACCATCTGGAAGGCGAGATCAGTACAGGTGCATCAAAGCTGGGACTGAGAGACAGAAGCTATTTTTCAATCTCAAGGCCATCAGACTGTTAAACAGCCGTCACTAACACAGAGAGGCTGCTGTCTACATACAGACTTATAGATAGATCACTAGTCACTTTAACAATGTCAATTTAATAATTTGTACATATCTTGAATTACTCATCCCATATGTACAGTTCAAGTCGGAAGTTTACATACACTTAGATTGGAGTAAAAAAAACTCAATTTAAAACTCATTTTTCAACCACTCCACAAATTTCTTGTTAATAACAAACTATAGTTTTGGACAAGTCGGTAGGACATCTATTTTGTGCATGACACAAGTCATTTTTCCAGCAATTGTTTAGAGACAGATTATTTCACTTATAATTCACTATATCATTCTGGTGGGTCAGAAGTTTACATACACTAAGTTGACTGTGCCTTTAAACAGCTTGGAAAGTTCCAGAAAATTATGTCATGGCTTTAGAAGCTTCTGATAGGCTAATTGACATCATTTCAGTCAATTGGAGGTGTACCTGTGGATGTATTTCAAGGTTTATCTTCAAACTCAGTGCCTCTTTGCTTGAAATCATGGGAAAATCAAAATAAATCATCCAAGACCTCAAAAAAACTATTGTAGACCTCCACAAGACTGGTTCATCCTTGGGAGCAATTTCCAAATGCCTGAAGGTACCACGTTCATCTGTACAAACAATAGTACGCAAGTATAAACACCATGAGACCACGCAGCCGTCATACCGCTCAGGAAGGAGACACGTTCTGTCTTGTAGAGATAAACATACTTTGGTGCAAAAGGTGCAAATCAATCCCAGAACAACAGCAAAGGACCTTGTGAAGATGCTGGAGGGAACAGGAACAAAAGTATCTAAATCCACAGTAAAACAAGTCCTATATCGACATAACCTGAAAGGCAGCTCAGCAAGGAAGAAGCCACTGCTCCAAAACCACCATAAAAAAAGCCATGAAAATGCACATGGGGACACAGATTGTTCCTTTTGGAGAAATGTCCTCTGGTCTGATGAAACAAAAATATAACTGTTTGGCCACCTCTTTATGTTTGGAGGAAAAAGCGGGAAGCTTGCAAGCTGAAGATCACCATCCCAACCGTGAAGCATGGGGGTGGCAGAATCATGTTGTGGGGTGCTTTGCTGCAGGAGGGACTGGTGCACTTCACAAAATAGATGGCATCATGAGGGGGGAAAATTATGTGGATATATTGAAGCAACGTCTAGAGACATCAATCAGGACCTTAAAGCTTGGTCGCAAATGGGTCTTCCAAATGGACAATGACCCCAAGCATACTTCCAAAGTTGTGGCAAAATGGCTTAAGGACAACAAAGTCAAGGTATTGGAGTGGTCATCACAAAGCCTTGACAATTTGTGGCAAAACTGAAAAAGCGTGTGCGAGCAAGGAGGCTTACAAACCTGACTCAGTTACACCAGCTCTGTCAGGAGGAATGGGCCAAAATTCACCCAGCTTGTGGAAAGCTACCCAAAATGTTTTACCCAAGTTAAACAATTTAAAGGCAATGCTACCAAATACTAATTGAGTGTATGTAAACTTCTGATGCACTGGGAATGTGATGAAAGAAATAAAAGCTGAAATAAATAATTCTCTCTACTATTATTCAGACATTTCACATTCTTAACATAAAGTGGTGATCATAACTGACCTGTGACAGGGGATGTGTACTAGGATTAAATGTGAGGAATTGTGAAAACTGAGTTTAAATGTATTTGGCTAAGGTGTATGTAAACTTCCATCTTCAACTGTATATACTCTATTTTTATACCATCTATTGCATCTTGCCTATGCTGATCCATATAATTCTATATTCTTATTCCGTCCCTTAGATTTGTGTGTATTAGGTAGTTGTTGTGGAATTGTTAGATTACTTGCTTGATATTACTGCACTGTCGGAACTAGAAGCGGAATAATTTCTCTACACTCGCAATAACATCTGCTAACCATGTGTATGTGACCAATAAAATGTCATTTGATTTGATGTCACGACTTGTGCCATCTCATCAAATGAGTATCAGAAAATGGGGATCTCAAAAGGCAAAGCCTACCATTTAATCGCTGACGCACAAGTAATACAAAGATATCAAAGGCTGCTCTAATTACGGTATTGAAATACTTAACATTTTTGGGGCTGGGGGAGGAAATGACAGCGCACCCCACTGAGATCAAATCAGGACAGGGCAGGTCATGTTATTTTGGTTCTGTCTTGATCACTGTGGAATATTAAAATACTACTCTGGAGTTGTACCCCATCACAGTGACTGTCTCAGCAATACACTTTACACTGAGAGGGAAGTGTCATTGATTTTACTAACACTGCCTTATATGTCCACTAGATGCCGCTAGTGACAAGTACATTATTGGCTTGAGTACCAGAGTTCAAAACCATACAACTTTATCGATACCACTGAAAAGTAATTTTACAAGGGATCATCAGGGGCACAAGAGCACAATTAAATATATCTTGCAACATACAATTCCATCTAAATTCCTGTCAGTGGACATAGGAGTGCAAATAAATTCCTACAATTAGTACATTTCAAAATTAATTGACCCAAGCCCATCTATCCTAGATCCATGGTGCATCTCAGGTAAACAGCATAGCCCTAGAGTGGATATATGCCCACCCGTATAAGCTGTGGCTACAAATCACACTTGATTGATTGACTGACTGATTGATCAGTCCATACCACCACACCCACCTGTACATATGAAGCTGGGGCTTCCTCCGTGGATGAGATCGTCGTTGTCCGGTAGTATGAAGGGACACCTCTGCTGAACCTCAAGGCAGTACTGGAGACAAGGTACTGTCCTTCTACAATGCCTCTGTGTGGTGGGGAAATACTGTGCACACAGCCACGGTTTGTAGGCAGCCTGAGAGGTAGAAGATAGAGCATGTTAGTTAAACCAAATGAAACCCATATGTAAATTCAAACAACTTAAAGGGGAAGTTCACTTTTAGCACATCATAAATAAGCAAACTATTACTTTGACATCAAGACAAAAATAATTATTTATTTCAGCTTTTATTTCTTTCATCACATTCCCAGTGCATCAGAAGTTTACATACACTCAATTAGTATTTGGTAGCATTGCCTTTAAATTGTTTAACTTGGGTAAAACATTTTGGGTAGCTTTCCACAAGCTGGGTGAATTTTGGCCCATTCCTCCTGACAGAGCTGGTGTAACTGAGTCAGGTTTGTAAGCCTCCTTGCTCGCACACGCTTTTTCAGTTTTGCCACAAATTGTCAAGGCTTTGTGATGACCACTCCAATACCTTGACTTTGTTGTCCTTAAGCCATTTTGCCACAACTTTGGAAGTATGCTTGGGGTCATTGTCCATTTGGAAGACCCATTTGCGACCAAGCTTTAAGGTCCTGATTGATGTCTCTAGACGTTGCTTCAATATATCCACATAATTTTCCTCCCTCATGATGCCATCTATTTTGTGAAGTGCACCAGTCCCTCCTGCAGCAAAGCACCCCACAACATGATTCTGCCACCCCCATGCTTCACAGTTGGCATGGTGTTCTTCAGCTTGCAAGCTTCCCGCTTTTTCCTCCAAACATAAAGAGGTGGCCAAACAGTTATATTTTTGCTATGTCTGTTCAAAAACAAAAATCTCAGTTGTCTTCTGTTTGGCTCTGAATGTTATTAAATAACATCCATCCTATCTTCAAAACTAGAGATTTTTCAGTACACATATTTCCAGAAAATACTATAGGAATTTTTCAGAAACAGAGATTTAACAATTTCTCACAGATCTTGCAAAATCCCATTTGATGTTATTCAGCCTTATAAATTGATGTGTTAGAGATACATGACTGTATAAAAGACAACCAGATGCCAGTCATCAATTGTCAATGTAATCCACCCATGACATGTGACTAAATCATATTTGTTGTAATTAGGAGTGCTTTTATTTAAAGTATCTCGAGGAGAACAAGGAGTTGTTGAGCTATTTTGGTAAATACAGATGCAAGGTTCCTCTTATACTACTTGTACTTATTTCCTTCCTCTTATACTACTTTCATACTTACATGATACCTAAAAGGAGTATATAAAAACAATATGAAAAGAATAGCAGAAGGTATAGAGTTACAAAATTCCCATAACTTTCCCAAATTTCCCCAGTTTTCCCATAATACTGGTTGGAGATGATTGGTATTAGGGGGAAAAAGCAGGAAGTAGCTTATGTTAAGTTTTCCTTATGGAAAACTGGGACATTTTTTGGAAAGTTACCAGAAACTCAAGGAAGGCTGGGTGGGGTTGTTGCCATATCACTTTCAAATGTCCAATTATGCAGTATCAGAACCTAAGGAAAGGAATACAATTATTTTGAATTCAATGATTCTACTAATTACTGTTCCGTACATTGTATTTGGAATCACCTGGGCCTGTGTTCATAAAGCTTTCAGTTCTTCAGCACTCCTACTCTTGCTGCTATTACCTATATACAACCAGCAGAGGAGAATGTCTCTTCCTAATTGATCCTCAGGATGAGGTTCTCTGATACCCAGCCAAGCCCCATAAAGTATGACATTGACAATAGTACATAAATACATTTCATATTTGTAGTCCCAGCAGGAATTGAACCCACAACCCTGGCATTACAATTACCTTTCACTACCAACTGAGCCACACAAGACCTTTCATGGTGCTGCTAATGCCAATGTACTGTACAACTGACTCTGCCCTTAAACAAATCAATGGCCCCCATCCCCCAGTGCAATCTCCCTTTCTCCCAGTAGACGACACCACCTTCACACAAAAATGCATAATGTACCTATCAGGGATTGACTATAAAAAAATGAAATCACATACACATATTTAGCAGATGTTGTTGCGGGTGTAGCGAAATGCTTGTGTTCCTAGTTCCAAAAGTGCAGTAGTATCGAAAAATTCACAACAATACAAAAAGTATCACATCCAGTCCTGATTGGGAGTCCCATAGGGCAGCGCATGACTGGCCCAGTGTCATCCGGGTTTGGCCCGGGGTAGGCCGTCATTGTAAATAAGAATTGTTCTAAACTGACTTGCCTAAGTTAAATAAATGTGAACATTTGAAATATTAAAAATAAATAAAATAATGGAATTAAGAAATGTATAAAGGAATGTTGGAGTGGCATTGACTAAAATACAGTAGAATAAAGTATATGAAATGAGTAAAGCAGCATGCAAAGTCCAAGATCAGCGCCTTCGTTTTGTTGACGTTGAGAGTGAGGTTATTTTCCTGGCACCACTCCTCCAGGGCCCTCACCTCCTCCCTCTCGTCATTGCTGGTAATCAGACTGTTTAATTTGTGTTTCAGTGGATTGGTCTACACAATAGTAAAGGTCAACGGATCAGAGCTGGCAAAGTTTCCTAGGAGTTATAGTGTAAATTAGTCTTTGAGCATGCTAAACAGCGATAATGATGATATCGACCCGAACGGCCCGCATCATTGGCTGAGAGCCAAGGTCAGAATTTAAGTGCCACTTTTTCCAATGGCTTCAGCATGGCCATGCTCCATTCAGAGGAGAAACAACAAAGAGTGAAAAAATGCAAGTGATTAACAACTGGTGCAATGATATTTGTCATGTTCAGAAGTGTGCAAAACACTAAATGTTGCAAATAGAAATGCCACAAATAAAGCAGACATTATTCCTTACCCTACATATACTGTATGAGAGGCATGTCTGTTCTCTTAATGTATTTCTAACTGAACATTCCATAACATTGTGCCATGCTGAATTTGGCACTGGAGTAACCTGAACACAACTCTAACTCATAAAAGAGATAAAGAATAGTTTACCAGAGAAGAAAACATAATCACCACTCATTCTCCATCTGTGACGTAAACGGTACAGCACTCCTTTACATTACCAAACATAGGGGGTTTTGAGCACAAGCTGCATTTGAATGAGAAGCACATGCACAAGCGCACACACACACTCACTCATCTATTCACACACCCTCATCTATTCACACACACCCGCAGGAACACGGTTAGATAAAGCTATGTTTGTTTTAACTGTGAATAAATATACACCAGTTTTCCCAAGGACATCACTGTTTCAGCACCACGGACAGCATCTATCAGGTTACATTAGACTTCCACCAGACTGACTCTGTCCATTTCAGCATCATGAACAGCTTCGGCCAGGCCTCCCACAAAACTGTCTGTAGTGTTCATAGAGTTCCTGTGCCATTATGGCATCTGTGACATCATGGGCAGTACCTTTGTGGTACCATTCTTCATTTAAGGTAGTCCATTTATTTCTTATTTTGTGTTTGAAAAAGTGTAAAGCTAATATTGGTGAATCACAGGAACCTACAGGGCTGGAGTCCTGAACCAGATATTGTCTGTCATTCAATTATTGTGGCCATTTGATGGTGGTCCTGTGTAGCCCATTAGGTAGAGCATGCCGCTTGCAACGCCAGGATAGTGGGTTGGATTCCTGGGACCAACAAAATGTATGCACACTTGACTGTAAGTCGCTTTGGAGAAAAGTGTCTGCTAAATTCCATGCATTATTATATTATGATGGTAATATAGCTTAAAGCCATATGCTTTAGTCCCGCAGAAAGCAAGGCTGAGGTGGGAAATCCTAGGGGAGAACCCCGGAAGTCAAAACCACAATTGTGTGGACTTCTCATTTTACAAGTTTGAAGTTTTAATGTTACGTGCACATAGTTACAACTGTTGCCGGCTATAACATCGACTTATATTGATAAATGGGCAGATGAAGATGTCAGACTGCCCAAGGCAGTCCAACTAAAATGTTACAGTAAATTAATCGGGAGTTACATTCACGATGTACAAGGTAAGATTATGTATATAACGTAAACTCGTACATCGCCTTGGTCCGTACAATTGCCCTTATTTTAGCGCCCCAAAAATCTAATACTTCCAGATCAACTGTAATGGAAATACCATTGTAAAGCACAATTTCTCCCCTTTCCAACAATATCAATTACATGACCTAAATCCTGCCTGTTTCTGCATAATTCAAGCAGGCAATGAGCCCCATCGGGTCTTTTTAAAAATGGCGGGTGGGAAGAGAAACTAATGCGTGATAGTGAGAAGGGAAAATTGCTTTTTTTCACTCGATCTGTCCAACTTATCACCTCTAAAATGTCAATAAAACACTATAAAGAGTTTATATAATGTGTCATTACATACCTATTTGAAGGTTTGTGTCGAATATGAATCGGGTTTTTAGGGCGGTGCTAAAGTGATCTTACAAGTAAACAGCGGCTTTGAGAATGATGATCGCATGCAATGATGACAAAAAAATGACTAGGTATTCCCCCCTTACCCCCGTCACCTTCCATTTCTTGTTTTTAACGGATGATAGAAGTGCTACAGCTGATGGAGAGAGATTGTAAGACATAAATAGTTGCTTTATGCGTGCTGTACGTTACGACATGACACATCAAGATGTACGTTTTTTCAACTTTTCTTCAATACTATAGAGCCATTACCATGTCGATCAACGCTTGAATAGAAACCTAGTTCACACCCCCGATTTTGCCGTCAACACAGTCGCTTACAATCCCATTAGTTTTCTTTGTAGCCTCGTTTGAATATTGCGGTTGCGCACATTTGTACAGAATGGGGTGAGTTTACGTTAAGTATTTTTGCAGCCAGTTTGTTGCTAGCTCAGTAGCTAGCTAGCTGGCTATAGCTAATGTAACGTTGTAGATTGAAAAAGGTGTAAAGTTGATATTTTAACATAACTTCATTGACAATATTACTGAATACTTTCAGGTACAACCTGGTACAGGTACAACATACAACCTTTGTAGTTAAGTAGTTAATGTTCACTGTTGTTGTTGTGGCTGTGCTTGTCATCTTAAGGCAGGCAGGTGTAAGGTCATTTCGCTCAATGCGAAAGAATGAGACTCGTACATAATTCAGATCGTTTGCTGGTCAGTTAGATAAGTGGGGGTGTCAATTGAGTATGGCCATTTCTACTTGCAAGTGTGGTGGTATGCATTCTAGTCGTGCGCTGGGATGCCATGAACCACGGAATCTACATATAGAAGGTACTGCATGTATGTAAAAACCTACCCAATTCCCATTTTAATTTGAATCCAGAAAAATGTAATACTAAAATAATCAATAGTCACTCAAAAATGTAGCAGGAATGACATCAACTTTATATTCAGCCTGTTTCAGTTTGCAACATTATTTCAAATCTGCATGCTAAACGCCCTGCTGAAATGTAAATGGATTATGGATCTTCAATTAGATTTAATAGACCCAAATTGAATAATTTTGGCCCTACCAGTTTTTGAACCTAGCACTACTGAAAACCCTAAAATCTATGCAATAATCAAGTAGCCTTTTTTGCATTGTTCTTCTTTTGGATTCTGCTTTGTTATAGGTTATAGAATTGTATGGACAATCCATATCATTATTATGTTCTTATTTCTGTGTCCCTTGTGGTGTATTAAAATAAATATTAGGTTGACTTGTCTAACTCAATTCTGTTTTTACTTATTTCCAGGAAAATGTCTCCCCTGAAAGTCCATTCATCATGGAGCGGTTATGAGGCCAGTTGGACGTAATGCCAAATTCTCTAAAACTACATTAAAGGCAGCTTATAGCAGAGAAATTAACATTAAATTATCTGGCAACAGCTCTGGTGGACATTCCTGCAGTCAGCATGACAATTGCATGTTCCCTCAAAACTTGAGACATCTGTGGCATTGTGTTGTGTGACAAAACTGCACATTTCAGAGTGGCCTGTGTAATGATAATGCTGTTTAATCAGATTCTTTATATGCCACACCTGTCAGGTGGATGGATTATCTTGGCAACGGAGAAATGCTCACTAACAGGGATGTAAACAAACAAAAATGTTGCTTTTTGTACATATGGACAATTTCTGGGATGTTTTATTTCAGCTCATGAAACATGTGACTAACACTTTACATGTTGCGTTTATATTTTTGTTCAGTGCATATTTCCTGAGCTTTATTAAATCTGCTAGATATAGGACAGTCAATTCAAAAACTTATTCCTTATGATATATTCTTTGACTGTCTTTTTTGCCATTTATGAATGTGTTATTCAATGCGTTGTTATGGGCAAATTCAATATTTTATCAAATACTTTTAAAAAATGTGATACCTAAAGTGGTACTCATTTTTTATATCAAATAGCTAAATGATGAGGGGTTGAGGGTAGCTGAAGGATGGGACTAAAAATACACTGTGTCCCTAAAATGTATATAGTATGTATAAGCTGGAAGTACAAGCCTAAGTGTTGTCCATTAGTTTACTCAAATTAGGGGTTGGGTGGTAGGGTTTAAAATAATTGCCAAGAAACTGAAAATCTCGTACAATGCTGTGTACTACTCCCTTCATAGAACAGCGCAAACTGGCCCTAACCAGAATAGAAAGAGGAGTGAGAGGCCCCGGTGCACAACTGAGCAAGAGGACAAGAACATTGTAGTGTTTAGTTTGAGAAACAAACGCCTCACAAGTCCTCAACTGGCAGCTTCATTAAATAGTATCCGTAAAAATAGTGAAAAACAGTGAAGAGGCGACTCCGGGATGCTGGCCTTCTAGGCAGAGTTGCAAAGAAAAAGTAATATCTCAGATTTTCAATAAAAATAAAATATTAAGATGGGCAAAAGAACACAGACAATGGACAGAGGAACTCTGCCTAGAAGGCCAGCATCCCGGAGTTACCTTTTCACTGTTGACGTTGAGACTGGTGTTTTGCGGGTACTATTTAATGAAGCTTCCAGTTGAGGACTTGTGAGGTGTCTGTTTCTTTGTGTGGCAGAGACCACAAAAATATATCAGTTTACTCATCCAGTGCTAAGCTTTAGGAATGTTGCTACTTATCCATAGGATATAATATATTTGTCATTTTCAGGAACTATCGCATTAACAAATATGTGATGAACATGAATTAATATATTTCAATAGAAAGAATGGAGGGTTTTCTCTTTATTTCACCATTAAATGTCTGTACCTTTCCATTGAAATTTAAATAATAATAAAAAATAGACCCTTACGGCTGAACCCAGATTGACATTTCAGGGATTGAAGCGGGTGGTCTGGCGTATGCACATGACTTGAGTTTTCAATTGCTAGTAATCAACCAAGTGTGATAAGTTTGTTCTAACCTTATGTTCTATCTGCGATTGCACCCCCCTAAAAAAATAAAGATTTAGAAATGCAATTTTGGTATCTTTAACGTGAGAACTTTAGTGGGTTATGAAAGAATTTACAAAAAAACTGTTCTGAGATCTTGGATGTGAAAACTTTGATTCTCAATATCTCAGAACTATGCTTTGCGCAGATAGAACCTTATATTCCCATGGTCTTGCAATGCCAAAGACAACACCTCGGTCATGTTCCCAGCATAGAAATACGTGGGTGGTTGATCGGTGGACCAGCAGCCATAAGTGTACCCATGAGGGTGCAGTCAAATTGCCATGATCTGAGGGGATTTTCCCATATAATTATATTTATAGGGTTCCCATTCATTATGTGGACAAATAACTCTGGCGGTGCACCTGTGTGTGTGTGTGTGATTGCATAATGGCGTGAGTAGCCTAGTGCCTTCAATGGGTTTCAGTATCGTTTCAAGGAAACTTTTCCAAGCATTGATGACCATCACCGTTACCAATACAAATTCTGACCAATCAGGATCCAGATGGGATTAGCCACTCTATCCACTGCTTGAACTGCCAGAGAGAGGGAGAGAAAGAAAGGGGGGATAAAACATGGCCAATGTTCCTTGCAAGTGAAGTTCCTATTTTAAGCTATGCACACACACACAAACTGATATACTATACACTGCATTTGGAAAGTATTCAGACCCCTTGACATAAAAAAAAAAATGTTGTTACGTTGCAGCCTTATTCTAAAATGTATTACAATTGTTTTATCCCTCATCAATTTACACAATACCTCACTTCATCCCAAACAGCAATGTTCCAACATCTAGTGGAAAGCCTTCCCAGAAGAGTGGAGGCTGTTCTAGCAGCAAAGGGGGGGACCAACTCCATATTATTGCCAATAATTTTGGAATGAGATGTTTGACGAGCAGGTGTCCACATACCTTTGGCCATATGTACATATACAAACACATACACATATATTGAGTTGCACCCCCCACCTTTTTCCCCTCAGAACAGCCTCAATTCAGCGAGGCATGGACTCTACAATGTGTCGAAAGTGTTCCACAGGGATGCTGGCCTATGTTGACTCCTATGCTTCCCACAGTTGTGTCAAGTTGACTGGATGTCCTTTGGTTGGTGGACCATTCTTTATACACACTGTTGAGTGTGAAAAGCCAGAAGGGTTGCAGTTCTTGATACAAACCCCATTCAAAGGCACTTAAATATGTTGTCTTGCCCATTCACCCTCTGAACGGCACACATACATAATAATCCATGTGTCAAATGTCTCAAGGCTTCAAATGTACCTAAAATAATTACCTAAAAGTAATTATTTACCATGAGAGGGCCATAAACAATAACTAGTACTCTAAGAAAGGCTCAAATCTCACCTTTCCTGTAAGATAGTTTGCTGAGGTGTAGTCAATTTTGAGGACACAAGCTCAAGTACAGTTCACAGTACAAATATGATACAAATATGAAAATATGAAATATTTCCTATGCAACAAAACTGTATATGGTTTGAAATTGCTTCAATACTTTTTTTATTATTTAACTAGGCAAGTCACCTGAGTGGGTTGATTCACTGTTGTGGTCATCCTGTCTGGGTTGGCGCCCCCCCCTTGGGTTGTGCCGTGGCGGAGATCTTTGTGGGCTATACTCAGCCTTGTCTCAGGATGGTAAGTTGGTGGTTGAAGATATCCCTCTAGTGGTGTGGGGGCTGTGCTTTGGCAAAGTGGGTGGGGTTATATCCTTCCTGTTTGGCCCTGTCCGGGGGTGTCCTCGGATGGGGCCACAGTGTCTCCTGACCCCTCCTGTCTCAGCCTCCAGTATTTATGCTGCAGTAGTTTATGTGTCGGGGGGCTGGGGTCAGTTTGTTATATCTGGAGTACTTCTCCTGTCCTATTCGGTGTCCTGTGTGAATCTAAGTGTGCGTTCTCTAATTCTCTCCTTCTCTCTTTCTTTCTCTCTCTCGGAGGACCTGAACCCTAGGACCATGCCCCAGGACTACCTGACATGATGACTCCTTGCTGTCCCCAGTCCACCTGGCCATGCTGCTGTTCCAGTTTCAACTGACCTGAGCCCTAGGACCATGCCCCAGGACTACCTGACATGATGACTCCTTGCTGTCCCCAGTCCACCTGGCCATGCTGCTGCTCCAGTTTCAACTTCCACCTGACTGTGCTGCTGCTCCAGTTTCAACTGTTCTGCCTTATTATTATTCGACCATGCTGGTCATTTATGAACATTTGAACATCTTGGCCATGTTCTGTTATAATCTCCACCCGGCACAGCCAGAAGAGGACTGGCCACCCCACATAGCCTGGTTCCTCTCTAGGTTTCTTCCTAGGTATTGGCCTTTCTAGGGAGTTTTTCCTAGCCACCGTGCTTCTACACCTGCATTGCTTGCTGTTTGGGGTTTTAGGCTGGGTTTCTGTACAGCACTTTGAGATATCAGCTGATGTACGAAGGGCTATATAAATACATTTGATTTGAGTTAAGAACAAATTCTTATTTTCAATGACAGCCTAGGAACAGTGGGTTAACTGCCTGTTCGGGGGCAGAACAACAGATTTCTACCTTTTCAGCTCAGGGATATGAACTTGCAACCGTTCAGTTACGAGTCCAACGCTCTAACCACTAGGCTACCCTGCCACCCACAGGCCTAACTATATGATTTCACCTTCCTTATAACTGCAAAATACATATTTTATTCAGAAAATGTCCATACTTTTTAAAGGTCTCTCTTGATCAAAACATCTGCCCCCATCGATGTGAACGTCTCATAGAGACTAGCCTTTCATCTCAAATTAATCTCGTCCATCTATGACAAACATAATTTATTTTTTAGAATACTGGCTATAAATCGATCTCTGAATGTGCTACAGCGACTCTCTGCTGCTGGGTTATGATGTAAGGATTCCATGCATATGTGCTGTTAGAGGCTGTGAAGTAGGGTTCAGCCAGGACTTGATGGACAGTCAGAAGGGTGAATTAAATGGTAGAAGTGGTGTTAGATTTCGATCTACGGTGTACATAGATCGATTTATAAATGAAAAAGTCGGTCGGGGACCAGTACCAGAACCACACAGGTTACCTAAACAGTGGATTTACATCAAAGAGGTTACAAATCCTTCCTTAAAACCTCTTTGGGCTGCAATCCCATTAACGGGATGATATGACAACAGCCAGTGAAAGTGTAGGGCGCCAAATTCAAAACAACAGAAATCTCATAATTAAAATTCCTCAAACATACATGTATCTTGTACCGTTTTAAACGTAGTCTTGTTGTTAATCCCACCACAGTGTCCAATTTCAAATAGGCTTTACGGTGAAAGCAGCACAAACGATTATGCTAGGTCACCACCAAGCCACAGAAAAACACAGCCATTTTCCCAGCCAAAGAGAGGAGTCACAAAAAGCACAAATAGAGATAAAATGAATCACTAACCTTTGATGACTTTCATCAGATGACACTCATAGGACTTCATATTACACAATACATGTATGTTTTGTTTGATAAAGTTCATATTTATATAAAAAAAATCTGAGTTTACATTGGCATGTTACATTCACTAGTTCCAAAAACATCCAGTGATTTTGCATAGCCACATCGATTCAACAGAAATACTAATCATAAATGTAGATGATAATACAAGTTATACACATGGAATTATAGATATGCCTGTCCTTAACCTTTTGCGTGTAGGGGGAAGTATTTTCGTTTTTGGCTAAAAAACATACCCATTTGAAACTGCCTATTTCTCAGCCCCAGAAACTAGAATATGCATATAATTGTCAGATTAGGATAGAAAACACTCTAAAGTTTCCAAAACTGTAAAATAATATTGTCTGTGAGTATAACAGAACTGATATTGCCAGTGAAAACCTAAGGAAAATCCAATCAGGAAGTGCCTCGTATTTTGAAACCTCTGTTCCTATGCATGCCTATCCTCCATTTAAAGGGATATCAACCAGATTCCTTTTTCTATGGCTTCCCTAAGGTGTCAACAGTCTTTAGACATAGTTTCAGGCTTCTATTTTGAAAACTGAGCGTGAAAGATCACATTGCGTAAGTGGGTAGGTGGGGGCTCTCAGAGTGAGTTTTGCGCTACAGTGTAAAGCGGCCATTGTTTCTCCCTGAGGATTGATTATAAAAAACGTTTGACATGTTTCTGTGGACATTATGGATATTATTTGGAATATACGTCTGCGTTGTCGTGACCGCTCTTTCCTGTGGATTTCTGAACATATGGGAGTCTCGTGAGTGAAAACATCCAAAGATCATCAAAGGTAAATTATTAATTTGATTGCTTTTCTGATTTTTGTGACCTAGCTACTTAATGCTTAGTGTACATAATGTTAATGTTATGTTATGCTATCGATAAACTTACACAAACGCTTGGATTGCTTTCACTGTAAAAGCATCATTTCAAAATCTGAGACGACAGGTAGATTAACAAAAGGCTAAGGTGTGTTTTGCAATGTTGCACTTGTGATTTCATGAATATGAATATTTTTTGTAATATTATTTGACTGTGGCGCTATGCTATTCAGCGGTTGCTGACGAAAATCAAATCAAATCAAATTTTATTTGTCACATACACATGTTTAGCAGATGTTAATGCGAGTGTAGCGAAATGCTTGTGCTTCTAGTTCCGACAATGCAGTAATAACCAACAAGTAATCTAACTAACAATTCCCCCCAAAAAAACTACTGTCTTATACACAGTGTAAGGGGATAAAGAATATGTACATAAAGATATATGAATGAGTGATGGTACAGAGCAGCATAGGCAAGATACAGTAGATGGTATCGAGTACAGTATATACATATGAGATGAGTATGTAAACAAAGTGGCATAGTTAAAGTGGCTAGTGATACATGTATTACATAAAGTAGTAAGTAGTAAAGTAGTAAATGCAGTAGATGATATAGAGTACAGTATATAGAGTACAGTATATACGTATACATATGAGATGAATAATGTAGTGTATGTAAACATTATATTAGGTAGCATTGTTTAAAGTGGCTAGTGATATATTTTACATCATTTCCCATCAATTCCCATTATTAAAGTGGCTGGAGTTGAGTCAGTGTGTTGGCAGCAGCCACTCAATGTTAGTGGTGGCTGTTTAACAGTCTGATGGCCTTGAGATAGAAGCTGTTTTTCAGTCTCTCGGTCCCAGCTTTGATGCACCTGTACTGACCTCGCCTTCTGGATGATAGCGGGGTGAACAGGCAGTGGCTCGGGTGGTTGTTGTCCTTGATGATCTTTATGGCCTTCCTGTGACATCGGGTGGTGTAGGTGTCCTGGAGGGCAGGTAGTTTGCCCCCGGTGATACGTTGTGCAGACCTCACTACCCTCTGGAGAGCCTTACGGTTGTGGGCGGAGCAGTTGCCGTACCAGGCGGTGATACAGCCCGTCAGGATGCTCTCGATTGTGCATCTGTAGAAGTTTGTGAGTGCTTTTGGTGACAAGCCGAATTTCTTCAGCCTCCTGAGGTCGATGCTGTCTGTGTGAGTGGACCAATTCAGTTTGTCTGTGATGTGTATGCCGAGGAACTTAAAACTTACTACCCTCTCCACTACTGTTCCATCGATGTGGATAGGGGGGTGTTCCCTCTGCTGTTTCCTGAAGTCCACAATCATCTCCTTAGTTTTGTTGACGTTGAGTGTGAGGTTATTTTCCTGACACCACACTCCGAGGGCCCTCACCTCCTCCCTGTAGGCCGTCTCGTCGTTGTTGGTAATCAAGCCTACCACTGTTGTGTCGTCTGCAAACTTGATGATTGAGTTGGAGGCATGCGTGGCCACGCAGTCGTGGGTGAACAGGGAGTACAGGAGAGGGCTCAGAACGCACCCTTGTGGGGCCCCAGTGTTGAGGATCAGCGGGGTGGAGATGTTGTTGCCTACCCTCACCACCTGGGGGCGGCCCGTCAGGAAGTCCAGTACCCAGTTGCACAGGGCGGGGTCGAGACCCAGGGTCTCGAGCTTGATGACGAGCTTGGAGGGTACTATGGTGTTGAATGCCGAGCTGTAGTCGATGAACAGCATTCTCACATAGGTATTCCTCTCGTCCAGATGGGTTAGGGCAGTGTGCAGTGTGGTTGAGATTGCATCGTCTGTGGACCTATTTGGGCGGTAAGCAAATTGGAGTGGGTCTAGGGTGTCAGGTAGGGTGGAGGTGATATGGTCCTTGACTAGTCTCTCAAAGCACTTCATGATGACAGAAGTAGTCGTTTAGCTCAGTTACCTTAGCTTTCTTGGGAACAGGAACAATGGTGGCCCTCTTGAAGCATGTGGGAACAGCATATGTCCGTGAACACACCGGCCAGCTGGTCTGCGCATGCTCTGAGGGCGCGGCTGGGGATGCCGTCTGGGCCTGCAGCCTTGCGAGGGTTAACACGTTTAAATGTTTTACTCACCTCGGCTGCAGTGAAGGAGAGTCCGCATGTTTTTGTTGCAGGCCGTGTCAGTGGCACTGTATTGTCCTCAAAGCGGGCAAAAAAGTTATTTAGTCTGCCTGGGAGCAAGACATCCTGGTCCGTGACTGGGCTGGTTTTCTTCTTGTAGTCCGTGATTGACTGTAGACCCTGCCACATGCCTCTTGTGTCTGAGCCGTTGAATTGAGATTCTACTTTGTCTCTATACTGACGCTTAGCTTGTTTGATAGCCTTGCGGAGGGAATAGCTGCACTGTTTGTATTCGGTCATGTTACCAGTCACCTTGCCCTGATTAAAAGCAGTGGTTCGCGCTTTCAGTTTCACGCGAATGCTGCCATCAATCCACGGTTTCTGGTTAGGGAATGTTTTAATCGTTGCTATGGGAACGACATCTTCAACGCACGTTCTAATGAACTTGCACACCGAATCAGCGTATTCGTCAATGTTGTTATCTGACGCAATACGAAACATATCCCAGTCCACGTGATGGAAGCAGTCTTGGAGTGTGGAATCAGCTTGGTCGGACCAGCGTTGGACAGACCTCAGCGTGGGAGCTTCTTGTTTTAGTTTCTGTCTGTAGGCAGGGATCAGCAAAATGGAGTCGTGGTCAGCTTTTCCGAAAGAAGGGCGGGGCAGGGCCTTATATGCGTCGCGGAAGTTAGAGTAACAATGATGAAGGTTTTTTCAGCCCTGGTTGCGCAATTGATATGCTGATACAATTTAGGGAGTCTTGTTTTCAGATTAGCCTTGTTAAAATCCCCAGCTACAATGAATGCAGCCTCAGGATGTATTGATTCCAGTTTGCAAAGAGTCAAATAAAGTTCGTTCAGAGCCATCGATGTGTCTGCTTGGGGGGAATATATACGGCTGTGATTATAATCGAAGAGAATTATCTTGGTAGATAATGCGGTCGACATTTGATTGTGAGGAATTCTAAATCAGGTGAACAGAAGGATTTGAGTTATTGTATGTTTCTGTGATCACACCACGTCTCGTTAGCCATAAGGCATACGCCCCCGCCCCTCTTCTTACCAGAAAGATGTTTGTTTCTGTCCGCGCGATGCGTGGAGAAACCCGCTGGCTGCACCGCCTCCGATAGCGTCTCTCCAGTGAGCCATGTTTCCGTGAAGCAAAGAACGTTACAATCTCTGATGTCCCTCTGGAATGCTACCCTTGCTCGGATTTCATCAACCTTGTTGTCAAGAGACTGGACATTGGCGAGAAGAATGCTAGGGAGTGGTGCACGATGTGCCCGTCTCCGGAGTCTGACCAGAAGACCGCCTCTTTTCCCTCTTTTACGGAGTCGTTTTTTTGGGTCGCCGGCTGGGATCCATTCCATTGTCCTGGTTGAAAGGCAGAACACAGGATCCGCTTCGTGAAAATCATATTCTTGGTCGTACTGATGGTGAGTTGACGCTGATCTTATATTCAGTAGTTCTTCTCGACTGTATGTAATGAAACCTAAGATGACCTGGGGTACTAATGTAAGAAATAACACGTAAAAAAACAAAAAACTGCATAGTTACCTAGGAACGTGAAGCGAGGCGGCCATCTCTGTCGGCGCCGGAAGTTGAAAATGATCCAGCTAACTGGATGGGTAGCATCAAGAAGCTAATGCAACCGCTGTGTCAGATTTCAAAAACACTTTACGGGAAAAAGCAAACCATGCAATAATCTGAGACGGACCTCAGAACAATCAAGTCAAAATAGCTGCCATGTTGTAGTCAACATAAACCATAAATTACATGCTAAATATTCCTTTACCTTTGATGATCTTCATCAGAATGCACTCCCATGAATCCCAGGTCCACAATAAATGCTTGATTTGTTTGATAATGTCCGTTATTAATGTCCAATTAGCTACTTTTGTTAGTGCGTTTGGTATACATATCCAAACGATCGTTCTGGTCAGCGTTACGTCAGACAAAAACTTCAAAAAGTTATATTACAGGTCGAAGAAACATTTCAAACTAAGTACAGAATCAATCATTAGGATGTTTTTATCATTAGTCTTCAATAAAGTTCCAACCGGAGTATTCCTTTGTGTCTTGAGGAGCCATGGAACGCAGGTCGCTATAATGTGAAATGCGCATAACCAGGAAATGGCTGACTACCAGACACCTGATTCATTCTGCTGTCATTCAGTCCCACAACACAGTAGAAGCCTCATTCAAATGTCTATAGACGGTTGACATCTAGTGGAAGCCCTAGGATGTGCAACTTCATTCATATCTCAAGGGGATTTCAATGGGAAGTGTGTTGAATACATACCAACCTCAGATTTCTTACGTCAGGTTTTGATTTCTCCTCAGGTTTTTGCCTGCCATATGAGTTTTGTTATACTCACAGACATCATTCAAACAGTTTTAGAAACGTCAGAGTGTTTTCTATCCAATAATAATAATATGCATATATTAGCAACTGAGACTGAGGAGCAGGCCGTTTACTTTGGGCACCTTATTCATCCAAGCTACTCAATACTGCCCCCAGCCATAAGAAGTTTTAACCTGTCTCCTCCCCTTCATCTACACTGATTGAAGTGGATTTAACAAGTGATATCAATAAGAGATCATAGATTTCACCTGGAGTCACCTGGTCGGTCTATTTCATGGAAAGTGTTCTTCATGTTTTTATACTCAGTGTATTTACACACAACACAACATGTGGTTGTAAAGGTGTGTTTAAACTCAAACTCTCTCACAGGCAATCCATTGTGTTGAAAACCAGTTTGATCAATGACGAACACACACACACACACACAGGACGCAAACACTATACACAATAGTAGACAAGTGTTTGAGATAATATTTTTCTGTACTCCAGACATTTGCATTTAGATTATAAAGAAGAACTGATGTCTCTCTCTCTCTACCTCTTTCTCTCATTTGTCTCCATCTCATGTGCATGCCTTCCTCTCCTTTGCGCCTGGACCTAACGTGTATCCCCGAGATCATTTTGCATGCAATGCTGCTCTTCCTCCTCTCCTCTCCTTTTCTGTTCTGTTCTTCTCTGAGAGAAAAGAGAGGAAGGGCGCACACCACATCAGGGGGAGGGAATTGAGAGTTGCACACTGACACCTTCTATTGTGTGAATGCCATGAATACTATTGTGGAATATGCTATACAAAATGTCAACGTAACATGTTGGTCCTCATCTTTTGACTAAAAGTGTTTGAATAGAGGACAATTACTACACAACAGAGTCTGGCTTTATAACATTGGTAATTATGATTTGTTAGGCGGCTGTGCAAGGCTAAGCTATGCACTATAGGCCTACGTATAAGAACATGTTGAAGTGAAATCCTACAAAAACTGGGTAATACAAGCTAGAGAATAGAGGCAGTGATGCAGAATCCAATAAAACGATAAGATTACCCAATGACACAAAGGTATCGTATTAGTTTGATGAGCTAGATAATACTAATGCAAATTGACTGTTGCAAGGCACTGGCTAATGCTATGCTAACTGTGGAATGAAGTTGAGCTCTGGGTAAGTTGGTTGAGTTGGTGCTCACAGGATTGAGCTAGTTTTTGTATAAATTTGTATAAATTAGGCCCAAATCTGTTGCCTGGTATAAATAAAGAACGACTCAAAAGCTGTGGTCTGCTATACAGTACATCATCGCCATTCCCCATTTTAACATCACAGTAACATGCAATCCCAAATTAACCCCTGACCCCATATCCCTATATCCCCTAACCACGTATATAGATCTGTGAGGACTGGATAGACATGAGCAATAACATTTTATGTTATTTGAAAATATACCTAACCTATCAGATAGCAAGGTGGAACTACTTCCATATTGCCTATACCCATACAATTATCTCCAAATTACACCACTGCCTAGCAGTTAGGGGCTGATTTTGGATTGGGCAGCATAGCACGTATGTTTGTAATTATCTCTCCATCAAGCTGAGGCATGTACTTCATCGTGGCAAGTCCATTTATCCGCCAAATGAGGCACAACTGATTCAGATGCGCTTCTCTTCAGTCTGCGGCTGTGGGGTGGTGTAGCAAAGCAAAGCATATGCCCCTGATTTGGGGAGCCAGCCAAAATTCCCTGCCACACGCTGCTAGCATTAAATCTATCGGCTCCTTCGAGGTAATGCCACCCGCCACAAAAAAAATAATATTATAATAATATTAATCACATTGTCGTTTACTGTCAGGATGACTTTCATTATGGCGCAGTCATGAAGTGCCTCTCTCCTCTCTGTTGGCTTGACCTGTCCTTGTCAAATCAAATCAAAGTTTATTTGTCACATGCACTGAATACAACAGGTGTAGTAGACCTTACAGTGAAATGCTTACTTACGGGCTGTAACCATTAGTGCAAAAAAGGTATTAGGTGAACAATAGGTAGGTAAAGAAATAAAACAACAGTAAGAAGACAGGCTATATACAGTAGCGAGGCTATAAAAGTAGCGAGGCTACATACAGACACCGGTTAGTCAGGCTGATTGAGGTAGCATGTACATGTAGGTATGGTTAAAGTGACTATGCATATATGATGAACAGAGAGTAGCAGTAGCGTAAAAGAGGGGTTGGCGGGTGGTGGGTGGGACACAATGCAGATAGCCCGGTTAGCCAATGTGCGGGAGCACTGGTTGGACGGGCCAATTGAGGTAATATGTTCATGAATGTATAGTTAAAGTGACTATGAATATATGATAAACAGAGAGTAGCAGCAGCGTAAAAAGAGGGGTTGGGGGGGGGGGGGGGGGGGGACACAATGCAAATAGTCCGGGTAGCCATTTGATTACCTTTTCAGGAGTCTTATGGCTTGGGGGTAAAAACTGTTGAGAAGCCTTTTTGTCCTAGACTTGGCACTCCGGTACCGCTTGCCATGCGGTAGTAGAGAGAACAGTCTATGACTGGGGTGTCTGGGGTCTTTGACAATTCTTAGGGCCTTCCTCTAGAGGTCCTGGATGGCAGTAAGCTTAGCCCCAGGATGTACTGGCACATCCTGCCCTGTTCATGCTCCCCTCCCCCATCTACTCAGTCTATACATCCTGGAAGCCCACTGGAGCTTTCACTGGGGGAAAGATATAGTGCATCACAAATGACAAACTATTCTCTACAGATGCAAGATCTTAATTTGTTCACTCTTTTGTTGCTCAGAAATTTCCTGCATGGCAGGAAATGCAAATGTGTAGTGCATTCGAGGTTTAAAAAGGCTTCTAAAGTTTGCAATTTCCACTTTAAAATGTCAGACTTGACATTGCCCTATGAAAAATAGATCAACCCCTACAACACATGTCCATTAATTATCATCCACATAATAATTCACATATCCTATTGCTGCAGTATTCGTTTCCTGCTGTAACAAACTTGTTCAAATTAAGATCATACATCTGCATATAATGCACTGGGCCCTGGTCCAAAGTAGTTCAAGTCCTCTGAATGAGGTATAAATTACGTGATGAATAGGCTTACAGTGCCTTCAGAAATGATTCATACCCCTTGACTTATTCCCCATTTTGTTGTATTACAACCTGAATTCAATATGGATTAAATATATGTTTTTCTTACACATCTACATACAATATCCCATATTGACTAAGTGAAAATGTGTTTTTAGAATTGTTTTGCAAATGTATTGAAAATTAAATACAGAAATATCTCATTTACCTATTGTAAGTATTCACACTCGAGTCAATACTTTGTAGAAGCAGTTTGGGCAGCGATTACAGCTATGACTGTTTCTGGAAAAGTCTCTAAGAGCTTTCCACACCTGGATTCTGCAACATTTGCCCATTATTCTTTTCAAAATTCTTCAAGCTCTGTCAAATTGGTTGTTGATCATTGCTAGACAACCATTTCAGGTCTTGCCATAGATTTTCAAGTAGATTTAAGTCAAAACTGTAAATCGGCCACGTACATTCACGGTCTTCTTGGTAAGAAAGTCCAGCGTAGATTTGGTCTTGTGTTTTAGGTTATTGTCTGGTGGAAAGCAAACTGAACCAGGTTTTCCTCTAGGATTTTGCCTGTGCTTAGCTCCATTCAACTTCTTTTTTTATCCTGAATATACTCCCCAGTCTTTCACAATTGCAAGCACACCCATAACATGATGCAGCCACCACTACGCTTGAAAATACGGAGAGTGGTACTCAGTAATGTGTTGTATTGTATTTGCCCAAAACATTACACTTTGTAATTCAGGACAAAAAGTGAATTGCTTTGCCACATTTTTGGCAGTATTACTTTGGCAAACAGGAGGCATGTTTTGGAATATTTGTATTCTATATAGGCTTCCTTCTTTTCACTCTGTCATTTAGGTTAGAATTGTGGAGTAACTACAATGTTGTTGATCCATCATCAGTTTTCTCCTATCCTATCCTATCAATCTCCTATCCTATCATCCTATCATCCTATCCTACCATTAAACTCTGTAAATGTTTAAATGGTTTCCTTCCTCTGTAGTGACTAGGTGTATTGATGCACCATCCAAAGTGTAATTAATAACTTCACCATGCTCAAAGGGGTATTCAATGTCTGTTTTTTTTATTTGTACCCGTAACCCTTTCGCCAGGCTCGAATTTGACTCTCGCAATATTACCTTACGTAGAATATCTCAACCGCATGGGATGTTAGGTGAGAAGCACATCTCCAATAACAATCCCTATTGTAAACTATCTAGGATGATGACAACTACGGTATTAACTTCAGATAGAATGATTTTAGATTTTTGTTATTGTATAAGGATATGCTTTCCCATGCATTAAATGCAATTGAAACAGTAAATGACTCCACCAAGGCAACATACATAAGGTTCAAGATGTGTATTATTACATTCTCAATGCACCACACCAGAAGAAAAAAAAACAAAAAAAACAATGAGTCGTGCACAACCCATGTCCAAATTATTTCAAGCTTGCTTAACCCGTTGGCGCGCGTTGGAGCTCAAAAAAATATTACGACAGACATAAAGTTCAGAAGCACCCCACCGTTGTGGTTACTCACGACTTGAAGATATTCCCTCAGCAAGTATAGCAGTTCCGTGCAGGTTTCCTCACAAGGTCCACAGCAAGCACAGCTATAAATGCAGACAATACTCCTTAGCAGTAACCGATATCCCATGGAAACATGAACTCGTTAATCTTCCCCAAGCAATTCTCTCTCGATGTCGCAAGATGCTAGGCTAACCTCATGGCTGTCAAATACCTCCACGGTGAGACGGTAACTCCTGAACATACTGTATTATGGCTTGCCATAACAAAGGGGTTGAATAATTATTGACTCAAGACATTTGAATATTTCATTTTTGTATTAATTTGTAAAAAATAAAAAATAAAAACATTATACCACTTTGACATTATGGGGTATTGTGTGTAGGCCAGTGTCAAACAATCTACATTTAATCAATTTTCAATTCAGGCAGTAACAATAACATTTGGAAAAAAAGTGAAGAGGTTTGAATACTTATTGAAGGCACTATATGTTGAAAAGGCAATGGAGAAAACAATATACAGTATGTTTGACTATGTAGGTGAGCAGTGTGTGTGTGTGTGTGTGTGTGTGTGTGCATCCAAGCTGTGTCTGTATGACTGACTGTGTCTTGTGTCTGTGCGTGGAAAGAGATGTGTCTGAGGGGGAATTGAGTTGTGTATGGCTGCAGGAAGCAGACTTCTCAGACAGATTAGATCAATGTGCTGTCTTTCTCTGTTATTACAGGGAAAACGTGCACATGCGTACACACACACATACCAGCTGGAATACATTGCAGACATTACATTGCATCGACCAGAAACTGTGGATTGATGGCAGCATTGATGGCAGCATTGATTTTAACCAGGGCAAGGTGACCGGAAACATGACCGAATACAAACAGAGCAGCTATTCACTCCGCATGGCAATCAAACAAGCTAAGCGTCAGTATAGAGACAAAGTAGAGTCGCAATTCAACGGCTCAGACACAAGAGGTATGTGGCAGGGTCTACAGTCAATCACGGATTACAAAAAGAAAACCAGCCCCATCGCGGACCAGGATGTCTTGCTCCCAAACAGACTAACTTTTTTTCCCACTTTGAGGACAATACAGTGCCACTGACACAGCCCGCAACCAAAACCTGCGGACTCTCCTTCACTGCAGCAGATGTGAGTAAAACATTTAAACATGTTAACCATGGCAAGGCTGCAGGCCCAGACGGCATCCCCAGCCGTGTCCTCAGAGCATGCGCAGACCAGCTGGCTTGTGTGTTTACGGACATATTCAATCAATCCTTATACCAGT